>NW_006408522.1:6123303-6149447 GCF_000296735.1 Chrysochloris asiatica
AGGATAATATCCATACATCTACAAAGAAGACCAGTTAATACCACCATTATTTAAATTTATACACCAACCACTAAAACCATTGATGATGAAATTGAAGACTTCTTCCAACTTCTTCAGTCTGAAATTGATCATTCAATCAAGATGCATTGATAATTACTAGTGATTCAAATAAGAAGTTGGAAACAAAGAGGACGGATTCATAGTTGGAAAAAAAGGTCTCGGTGACAGAAATGATGTTGGAGATTGCATGATAACTTTTTGTAAGACCAACGACTTATTCATTGCAATGATCTTTTTTCAACAACATAAAAGGCTCTATCCACTTGGACCTCACCAGATGGAATATACAGGAATCAAATTGTCTGCATCTGTGGGACGAGACAATGAGGAAACTAAGTATCATCAGCCAAAACAAGGTCAGGAGCAGACTTGCTCATAAGCAAGTTCAGGTTGAAGCTAGAAAAACTAAAACAACTCAATGAGAGTCAAAATATGACCTTGAGTATAACCCAGCTAAATTTAGAGACCATCTCAAGGACAGATAAGATGCATTAGACATTAATGACTGAACACTAGAAGAGTTGTTGGATGATATCAAGGACATCAGACAGAAAGAAAGCAAAAAAATCATTAAAAAGACAACAAGGGAAAAAAAAGACCAAAGTGGGTATCAGAAGAGACTCTGAAACTTGCTCTTGAGTGTAGAGAAGTTAAAGCAACTAGAAGAAATGAGCTGAACAGAAAATTTCATATGACAGTTCAAGAAGACAAGGTCTAATACTATAATGAAATGTGCAGTGACATGGAGTTAGAAAACCAAAAGGGAAAGAACATGCTCAACAGTTCTCAAGCTGAAAGAACTAAAGAAAAAAATTCAAGCCTCAGGTTGCAATATTGACTCGATGGCACTTAACAACGACATCAGTGTACAAAATATTGAAAGATGCTGGAAACATCAAAAGAAGATGGAAAGAATATACAGAGTCACTGTACAAAAAAATAAAAAAAAATTGGTTGATGTTCAGTCATTTCAAGAGGTACTATGTGATCAAGAATTGATGATACTGAAGGAAGAAGTCCAAGCTGCACTGAAGGCATTTGTGAAAAACAAGTCTCTAGGAATTGACAGAATACCAATTGATATGTTTCCACAAACTGATGCAGCACTGGAGGTGCTCATTTAGCTATGTTAAAAACAAAAACAAAAACAAAACAAAACTGGAAGTCAGCTACCTGACCAACCAATTGGAAAAGATCTATATGTATGCCCATTCCAAAGAAAGGTGATCCAACAGAATGTGGAAATCATCTAACATTATCACTAACTAACATCACATGCAAGTCAAATTTTGGTTAAGACCATTCTAAAACAATTGCATCAGAACATTGACAGCTGTATTCAGAAGAGAATGTGGAACAAGGGATATCAGATGGATCTTGGCTGAAAGCAGAGTTTTCTTGTGCTTTTTTGACTATGCGAAGAACTTTGACTGTGTTGATCATAACGAACTATAGATAACATTGCAAAGAATGAGTAGTCCAGAACACTTCATTGTTCTCTTGGGGAAGCTTTACATAGACTAAGAAGCAGTTGTTGTTTGAACAGAATAAAGGGCACAGTGAACGGTTTAAAATCAGGAAAGGTATGCACCAGGGTTTTATCCTTTCACCATGCTTATTTAATCTGTATACAGAATCCATAGTCTGAGAAACTGAATTATATGAAAAAGAATGTGGCACCAGGATTGTAGAAAGAGTCATTAACAACCTGCAACATGCCAATGATACAACCTTACTTGCTGAAAGCAAAGAGGACTTGGCTTTAAAAAATCCTTCAGAATGGATTATACCTCAAAGTAAAGAAAACAAAAATCCTCACAACCGGACCAGTAAATAACATCATGGTAAATGGAGAAAAGATTGAAGTTGTCAAAGACCTCAGTTTGCTTAAATCCGTAATCAGTGCTCATGGAAGCTGCAGTCAAGGAATCAAACAATGTATTGCATTAGACTAATTCTGCTTCAAAAGACCATTTTAAGGTTCAAGAGCAAACATATCAGTTTGAGGACTAAGATACGTCTGCCCCAAGCCATGGTATTTTCAATTGCCTGATAAGCATGTGAAAGTTGGAATGTGAATAAGGAAGACAGCAGAAGAATCAATGAATTTGAGTTATGGTGTTGATGAAGACTATTGAGAGTACCATGGACTGCCAGAAGAAAAACTAATGTGTTTTGGAAGAAGCACAGCTAAAATGTTCCTTAGAAGCCAGGATGGTGAGCCTTTCCCTCTTGTACGTAGGACATATTACCAGGAGGGACCAGTCCATGTAAGACATTATGCTTGGAGAAGTGGAGGGTCAGGGAAAACGAGGAAGACTGCCAGCTAGATGAATTGACATAGTTAGTGGCAACAGCAGTGGGCTCAAATGTAACAATTGTGAAGATTGTGTAGGACTGGGCAGTGTTTTGTTCAGTTGTGCATAGGGTCACTATGAGTGGGAACTGCCTACCTGGAGGACGCCTACAACAACAACAACAACATGCCTGTGCTATGATCCCATTTGGGAATGGGGTGGCTTTGTTAGTTTAATGAGGTAGGGCTAGTGTAGGGTGTATTCTGAGTTAATCTCTCTCTCCCTCTCTCTCTCTTTTTTAAATTTTATTTAACACACACACCTCCAACAGATTTTTTTTTTTTTTTTAAAGTAATGGCTTATGAGGAAAGAAAAATCATGAGGCAAGGGAAAGTATGGAATAGAAAATAAATGCAAATGTAAGCCTTTTATTTTGATTGTTTTATAACCCCAATAGACTAGTACCGAGAAAGCACACTGCCATTGAGTCGATTTTGATTCATAGCCACTCAACAGAACAAGATGAACTGCTCCCTAGGGTTTCGAGGCCGTAAGTCTTTATGGGAACAATCTTATCTTTCTTCAAAGGAGTGGCTGGTGGGTTCAAACTGCTGACTTTGCAATTAGCAGCCCAACACATAACCTACTATGACACCAGTACAAAGAAGGCTCTGCACAGGACAACAGAATAAAAGTCCAAAGATGGAGGGTTTTCCTTACTTAGCATAGCTGAATATTTGGAATTAAGCTGCAGTCCTTGGATCACTGGTGTGTGGGCATAGCCCATACTTGAATCAGATTTGACCAGAAGAATGACCACTTGGCCCAGGTAGGAGTAGATGAAATGCTTAGTTCCATGTGTCATACAAACTACCAATGCTTCTCCCCATGATGCAGTGCCAGTGGGGGTTGTACTTCTTATTAAACTCCTTGGTATGGGCTGCAGTTATTCTTTCTGATATACTTCTCCAATACCGGAGTCATGCCTTCCACAGAATCGTGGTCCGTCTCCTCTGATACGTCTACATTTTTCACCATGTTCATTCAGTGGTACATAGTTACCATGGAGGTTACTGTGGGGCAAAGACTGGCTGTCATGGTCTCTCGGGGTCTGGGGTTGGGGTTAGAGCTGCTCACATCCAGCAGAAGCACTAAGGTGGTCACCAAAGTTGTGATGCCTCATTGAGTCCATCTCTGTTGAGTTGATTTTAACTCATAGCAACCCTGTATAGGGTTTCCATGACTATAAATCATTACCAGAACAGACAACCTCATTTTCTTACCATGGAGCCTCTGGTGGGTTTGAAACCTAGTCTTGCAGTCCAACACCTAACCTGCAGCATCTCCAGGGCTCTTTAAAGGAGACTCGGTAAGCAAGTGAAAGAACCAAGATGGGAGGAGAGGGTTGCGAAGCCACATGGAGCACCAGAAGCTCAGGAGAGACGAGGACGTTCCCCCGAGCCGGAGCTCTGAATGTAAGCTTCTAGGCTCCTAAACTGTGAGACATACACTGCTGTTTGTAAAAGCTGCCTACTTGTGGTGTTTCTGTTATGATAGCACTCAGTAACTACGACACTCAGCAAGCAGGAGACAGGCAGGAGACCCAGCTCAGGAAGCAGGTGCTGTTGTTAGGTATCATTGAGTCAGTTCCCGCTCTTAGCGACCCTATGTGTAACAGAACGAAATACTGCCCAGTTTTGCGCCATCCTCACAACTATTAACATTCAACTCCATTGTGTGACAGTTCATCTCATTGGGAGGGTCTTCCTCTTTTTCATTGGCCCACCACTTTGTCAAGCATGATGTCCTTCTCCAGGGACTGGTCCCTCCGGATACCATGTCTGAACTGAGAGACAAAGTCTCATCCTGGCTTCTAAGGAAGGACTGTCCTTCCAAGACAGATTTGTTTGTTCTTCTGACAGTTTATGCTACTTCAACATCCTCCTCCAACATCGTAATTCAAATGCATCACTTCTTCTTTCTGCTTCATTCATTGTCCGACTTTCACCTGCATATAAGGCGATTATACTGTACTAAGAGCTGGGTTAATGCACCAGACTGCAAAGCCATTTGAACTGCAAGGTTGGTGATTTAAGCTCACCAGCTGCTCCTTGGAAATCCTATACAGGGTCGCTATGGGTCGGAACCGACTCGATGGCACTAAACAACAACAAGAGCTGTTCGTAGTATTTTTATTGTTCTATACAAGGGGGTTTCATTTGTCCATTCGACATTGTTTGCATGTACAATTCAGTGACATTTGTTTTAATTGCAATAATCATGTTGCAGTATCCGCTCCCACATTATCCTCCATCACCTTACTGATTCCTAAACAATGACTCCTCCTATAAAACAGGGCGATTCTTATCTTGCTTACCCCATAGAGTTGTAAGGATAAAAATGACTAAAATAATACTGATGATGATGGTGGTGATAAATGAAGAAACAGGAGGAGGCAGAGAAGAAATGACTCTTGAGGCCTGATACCCGAGGTTCCCTGAGGGTCTGTGACTAGTGTTCAAGGATAAGGGGCCCTGTGGACAGCAGGCTTCTGATGCACAGAGAGAGGCCTGCCTGCTCTCAGCCGTCCTAGGAGCAGGAGCACCCTTGGCCCTCATTCCCAAAGCTGGTCCTCACTGGGCACCTGTCACGTGTCCAGAAGTTGCCTTGGCATGAAGAACATTCTCCACTCGTTCAGACCTGTCCATTAAGGTCTTAGCTCTGATAATCTTAATAAAGCTCAGAGCTTGAGAGCCAGAGGGGACCTTCCCGAAGATGGTGTCCAACCCTCCCCTTTGTACAAAGGACAACAGAGACTCCAGTGTGGAACATGACCTGTTCAAGGTCATTCCATTGAAGTAGAGAGGGGTCAGGTTTCTAGCTGGTAACTGCACTCTGGTTCTTTCTACTCTGGGCCCATTACAGCTGCTTCTTTTACAAAGGAGCGTTTGCTAATAGCAATTGCAAACCCTCCTTGGTCTTTCATGCTCCAAAATACCTAGTCTGGCCCTTACCAGCTTATGTTGAGTGGATTCTGGCTCCTGGCAAACCCAGGTGTGTCACAGAACTCTGCTCTTCACAGGGGTTTCAATGACTGATTTCAGCAGTAGATCTCCAGGCATTTCTTCTAGTGCTTCTCTGGATGGATTCAAACCTCACCATTTGCACCATCCAGGGAGTCCATTTTGACCCTTGTTGTTGTTCAGGCCATCGAGTTGGTTCCAATTCATAGTGACCTTAGGGTTTCCAAGGTTTCAAGATCTTTATAGGAGCAGAAAGCCTTATCTCTCTCCTGTGGAGCAGCTGGTGGACTTGAATTACCGACCTTGTGGCTCACAGTCCAGTACTTATCCTACTTATCCTACAGAGCTACGATGCTCCCCAACTTGGCCCTTTCCTTCTAATGAAGAGTCTTTAGGGTGTTTTTGGTTAGTTCTGTTTTGATTAATCCTGAGAACCATTTCTCAAGGCCTCTGTTCTGGGTTTTTAATTCTTTTGGGAAATGTTTATCAAATGTATATTATGCATGCAGTCCTATTCATCACACGGGGCCACAGAGATGAAAATGAGATGTTCTGTCCTTCAAGGAGTTCAATTATCACGAACTCAGCTCTGAGAAAAAGTCTTTTAGCTGTGTTCCCCAGGCATACTAGGGGGAGTCATCTCGTTGTTAAAACTCCATGCTTCCTGAGTTTTTCCATTCATGGCCTATGTGTAGCCTCTGCCACCCTGGCTGGAGCAGTCGGGACAGTCTTATTGTTCTGAATCTGTGCCTCTTTCTGACCCTCAGTGTTGCTGTCCCTGAAGAATTTGGCTTTGCCCTCAGCTGACTAACTGTCTTGCCCCAGTTTGCCTCTGGAGTAACTGCTTGGGTATCTTCTGACCTTCTTCTCCAGTCGTTTGCCATCTTGGTACGGTTGAGCTTCCAAGAGTTCATCTTGGTACGGTTGAGTTTCTTGGAAATGAAAGCAGTGCAGTCAGTAGAAACTCGGACTATGAAAGGTTGCACTGGAGATTCCGAAATCATTTTCAAGCTCTACCATTTCCAAAAAAGTATATGCCAAGGTTGACCAAACCTACTGCCTTCGAGTCAAGTCCAACTCACAGAGACCTTGTATAAGGTTTCCGAGACTATAAATCTTTAATGGAGCCGACAGCCTCATCTTCCTCCCCTGGAGCGTCTGTTGGGTTTGAACTGTCGATCCTACAGTTAGAAGCCCGATGCCCAACCTACAGTGCCACCGGAACTCATTTCCAAAGACTCCTGGATAGACTGAAAAATTCAGAGTTCCAATGTGACAGGGCCTAGAAGATTTAAGCCAGAGACTGACTTCTCTTGAAAATTTAAATGAACGTGGGTTCCAAGTGGAGTCTCTGGGTAGCACACACGGTTAGCGCTTTCTCCTGCTAACTGAAAGGTTAGTGGTTTAAATTCACCCAGAAGTACCTTGGAAGAAAAGTCTTTGTGATCCACTTCCGAAAGATCAGCCATTGAAAACACCATGCGATACAGTTCTACTATGACACACATGGGCTGTCAAATAATCCATATGGCTGGGAACTGGTGGTGGCACCAAATATTTCTTCTGACTCTCACTACTTTTATTCAAGGGCACCTAGTCAGGAGATAGGACTCCTGGTGTGGCACTGTAGGAAAAGCAATGGACTGCTCTAACTGCAAGGTCAGCAGTTCAAACCCACCAGCTGTTCCTTGGAAACCCTATGCAGGGTTGCCATGACTTGGAACCAACTCAGCGGCACTTACCAGCAGTCAGAAGATAAGATGGAGGATGTGGGTATTCTGAGGGGCCACATACACACATTGCAGCTCTTGGGAAACAGTGCTGCTGTCTATGAAAATGTTCCCAGAAGAAAACAAAGTTCCTCTCCCCTTTGTTCTAGTTAATGCCCTTCTTGTGCCGAAATACTGATAAATGAATTCCAGATGGCAACTACATGAAGCCCACAGGGCACCATGTTCTCCCAGCCAGCCACAGCAAGTCAATGATTTGCTTTTCTGGAGAAACCTCAGCCTGAAAATCTGTTTAATTACCATGGGAGTTAATCTTTTATACAGCCTTTCATTCTTTTAAGACTTTTCCCTGTGGGAGTAGGAAAATTTATCTGAAAGTGGGGATTGCATATTTTCATTTCCATCTGGTAGTTAGCAAGAAGCCTGAATCCTGGAGGATTTTTGTTCATTTAAAGTCTGTTCCTCCACACTGATAGTTTGTCAATAAGGTTGTAATAGTTCATTTATAGAATTGTCATATTTTTCCCCAGCATAATCCCTACACTCAGCTCTGTGAATTTAGGCCTACAATTACTTGATGGCCTTCAGTTACCACATTGGGTTGGGCTCTAGATTTACTTACATGTAGGTGTCAGAAGTTAGTTTTGTCTAGAATTTCCCATCACGAAGTTCCTAAGTTTAAATCCACCAGCCTCAAAGACCTACCTGGAGCTGTAGTCCAAGTGGATCCAAGAATGATTTTGTGGGCTAAAAGCACTGGATCGCAAGGTCAGTTTGAACCACAAGGTTGCCTGTTCAGACTCACCAGCTGCTCCTTGGAAACCCTATACAGGGTCGCTATGAGTTGGAACTACTCAACAGCACTTAACCACAACAATAGAATGTAAGTTTGTGTTCATCATGATGGGCCCAAGGTCCCCAGTAATTCTAGGCTCAGAGTAGGTGATCAACCAACAGATACAAAATTGCTGAAAGTCAGTGGGTCTTTATGAAGAGAGGTTGTGTGTTTTGCCAAACAATGAACTATGTACAAAATAAAGTGGAGTTTGGTGGGCTCCAGTCTTTGGCATGGGGCTGCTCTAGTCCTTCCACACATCACTCAAGAGTAGATGGTCTGGAGGTGTTTGTTGGACTTTATTTTGTTGGCTGAGATCTCTGGGCCTTAAAGCATTTCTCTGAGGGAGAGGAACTGTTGTATTGAAGATAGAATTAGAGGTTGAGGAAAAAATACTGTTTGGAAAACTGAGTAAATCTTGAACTTGAATATTTCCTTCCAGGTCCTGAAGGAGAGAAGAGCTGGTCCAAGAAATACCCATCCTGTGGGGGCCTGCTACAGTCCCCCATTGACCTTCACGGTGACATTCTCCAGTATGATGCGACCCTCACGCCCCTCCAGTTCCAAGGCTACAACTTGTCTACCAATGAGCAGTTTATCCTGACCAATAATGGCCATTCAGGTGAGTAGAGACTTCGGGGGTCTGAGGAACACTGAGCTTCCCTTGGCTCCTGCCCTGTTCTCGTCCATCTAACACAGAGGAAGGGTAGAGGGAGGTCCTTGAGGGATGCCTGGGCCTCTGTCACCAGGGGCTGCTGTAGGTCGTAGGGCTGCTGTAACATAATACCATACATTGAGTAGCCTGTAAGAACAGATGGATCGTCTCACAATTCTGGAGGCTGGAAGTCTGAGAGCAGGTTTTTGAGGGGTTTTGAGGGGAAATCCGCTCCATGCTTCTCTTCTAGTTTCTGGTAGTTCCAGGTGTTCCTTGGCTGGTCACATAGTGTCCCTCCTCTGTTTCCCTGTCTCTGTGTATCTTCTCATCTTTTGTAAGCACATGTTATATAGGATTAGAACCCACCCTATTCCATTAAATGAGGTCTGGTAGCACAGTGATTCAGCACTAAGTTGCGAAATAAAAGTTCAGCGGTTCGAACTCACCAGCCACCCTGCAGGAGAACCATGTGGCAGTCTGCTTCTGTAAAGATTTACAGCCTTAAAAATCCTGTCCTACAGGGTTGTTAGGAATCAAAGTCGACTTGCTGGCACTGGGTTAGGTTTTGGTTGTTTTTACCTGTTTTTTAAATATTTATTCTGATATGACCTGATAACATCTTCAAAGATCATATTTCTAAACAGGGTCACATTCATTGATGACGGGGACCAGGACTTAGACATAGTTTTTTTTTTTTTTTTTTTTTTTAAGACATAGCTTTATAAGGACACAGTTTAATCCATAACAAATTGGGAGGGTCTGGCAGGACAGCACTTCTCAGAAGAATCTCATCTGTTGGAATGGGGGAGGGGACGAGTCTAAGTCCCTTGACTCACTGATGCTGTTGTGAATTCTGAGACATCAGGAATCACTCACGGGGCCACACAGTTCAGTGGGGAGCACCCGGGTTTTGGAGTCAGACAAACCTGGATTTGAATCCAGTTCGACTCTTTATGAGCCATGAGACTATGAGGAAGAACTCCAACCTTCTTGAGCTTTCTTCTGGAAAGTGATGCTGTCTTGCTGCAAAGATCCTGTTGAAAGTAGATGCTTAATAAATGTCAATTATTACTGCTTTTGTTGTTGTTAAGTGCCGTTAACTCAGCCACTCTGTATAGAGTCTCTAAAGGAGTTGCTGGTGAATTTGACTGCAGACCTTGCCATTAGCAGTTCAGTGCTTATCCTACAGCACCACACCAGGACTCCATTATTACTGCTGTTGACATATAACCCTACAAATCTGATCTTTATGTTATTAGCTGCCATCGGTTCCGACTCATAGTTTCCCTATGTCCAACAGAACGAAATGGTGTCTCTTCCTGTGCCTCATTACCATGTTGCAGCCACCAAGTTACTTCATCTCATTGGGGGAGTCTGCCTCTTTTTTGCTGACCCTCTGCTTTACCAAGCATAATGTCCTTCGGCAAGGATATCCTCCTGATAACATGTGCAAAGCATATGAGACAAAGTCTCAACATCCTCGAATCTAAGGAGCGTTCCGGCTAAAGACAGATTTGTTCATTCTTCTTGCAGCCTGCTCACCAACACCACAACTCCAAGCGGATGATCGGTTCTTCTCAGGTCTTTGTTATTCATTGTCCAGCTTTCATATACAAGGAGGTGATTGAAAATACCATGGTTTGGGTCAGGTGTACCTTAGTCCTCAGAGTGACATCTCTGATTTTTAACACTTTTAAGAGGTCTTTCGCAGCAGATTTGGCCAATAAAATAATACATCGCTGATTTAATTAATGACAGCTGCTTCCATAAGTGTTGATTATGTATCCAAGTAAAATGAAATCCTTGACAACATCAATAATTTCTCCATTTCATTATGATGTTGTTCATTGGTCTAGTTGTGAGGAGTTTTGTTTCTTCATGTTGAGTTGTAATTCATACTGAAGGCTATAGTCTTTGATATTCATCACCAAGTGCTTCAATTCTTCACTTTTCACCAAAGTTGTGTCATCTGCATATTGCAGGTTGTTAATAAGTCTTTCTTCAATTCTGATGCCTCATTCTTCTTCACATAGTTCAGTTTCCCAGATTATTTGTTCAGCATACAGATTGAATATGCTGCATTGAAAGTTCGGTTTCAATCTCAAGGTCGGTGGTTCAAGCTCACCAGCCACTCCTCGGAAACCCTATACAGACAGGGTCAGTAAGAGTCGGAATCGACTCAGCAGCCCAGCACTTACCAACAACAGATTGAATAAATATGACGAAAGGATACAAACCTGTCGCACACCTTTCCTGATTTTAAACCACACAGCATCTCCTTGTTTGGTTTGAACTACCTCGTGGTCTATGTACAGGTTCCATATGAGCACAATTAAGTGTTCTGGAATTCCTATTTTTCTACAGCGTTATCCATAATTTATGATCCACACAGTTGAATGCCTTTGCACAGTCAATAAATCACAATTAAATATCTTCTTGGTATTCTCTGCTTTCAACCAAGATCCATCTTATATCAGCAATGATATAAAGATACTAATCTTTCCAGCCAATATCTAATACGTGGATTACAGGAATTAACATGTCATCCACTGATCCAGCAGTTATGTCTTTGCAGGACTTTCCAAGGGATATTGAGAAGGTGTCAGTGCCACTGGAGTTGCCTTAGGGAAACAGGGACATTCTCAGGGAAAGAGTCTGCACTCCTCTGGTCTCCACCTCGCCACATCCATGTGGCCCCTGCCTGAGCCCCGGACTGGTGTTACCTACCTGGTTGTTCTCTGGCAGCACTTGGATCTAAAGACTACCCCTCCTCTCCCTACAGTGAGGCTGAACCTGGTCCCAGACATGCACATCCAGGGTCTCCAGTCCCGCTACAGCGCCACACAGCTGCACCTGCATTGGGGGCACCAGAACAACCCCCAGGGCTCTGAGCACACTGTCGGCGGGAGGCACTTTGCAGCTGAGGTGAGTGGGGCCAGGCTGGCAGAGGCTGTGGTCACGGGAGTGCTGTGTGAAGGGTGGACTGTCGCCTCTTCCCGTGGTCCATGTGCAGATAAGGACAGAGGAGGAGAAGGAGGCTTTCTGCAGGCTTTGTACACCCAGCCCAGGCACAGGAAGCTGTGGCACAGGAAGCTCACATGGTCTTGCCACCCTGCAGCCCATCCATAGTGCCTGGTCCCTTTTTCTGAGCATGCTCAGTTTGACTGTATGACTTCTAGTGAGTGATGCCACTGCAGAGGTAGTGTTCCCAGGGTGGTCCAGTGGGACCCACACACGCCTTTTGTTTGCACAGATGATGATCTCCTCAGTTTGTCTGGCTGACATATCCCACTGCTGACTCACACTGGGTTAATTGCTCCTCCAAACTTCTCAGTCTGTTTTCCAGGACTTCTAATTGGCTCATTCCACTTCGACCCCCTGCTAAGAAATTTGTATTTCCACCTCAGGCACAAGGAATCAGAATCTACATTTTAACAAGCTGTGTAGATAAGAATCACCTGGGAATTTTGTTAAACTGTAGATTCTGGGTGGCACTGTGAGTTAGATGTTGGACTGCTAGCTGCAAAGTCAGAGGTTCAAACCCATTAGCTGTTCTTCGGGAGAAGGATAAGGCTATCTACAGTCTCAGAAACCACATATAGGGTCACTATAAGAAATTTCCGCTATTTCTGGAGTGGAAAGTCTCAGCAGGGGGTCAGACCGATTCGAAGCGCAGCTTTCTTCATAGCTCATGCTGTTTCTATATGTCTTTCTTATGCCATCTTTCTATTCCCTCAGCATGAACATGGGGTCCTAGATCCAGAGACATTCTTTCCCTGGTCCCACATAAGTGATACAGACATGATGACATAAAGAGACACCCTGAGGGATGCCAGCACAGCATTGTGCACGTACCCTGAGGTGCTAACCCCAAAATGTAAATGGGGAGCGGAGCGGCAGAGCATTGTTCCTGCAACACAGCTGTGCAGTTTGGGGGAGTAGAGCTGCTCCATTTCAGAGTCCCCATAGGATACCTTGGGGGTGTGGTTTTGAATGTTTCCAGAGCAGTGTATGGTGCTGTAGGATCAGCACTGGACTGTGAAGCACAAGGTCAGCAGTTCAAACCCACCAGCTGCTCCTTGGAAACCCTATACAGGATTTGCTATGAGTCAGAACCAACTCAGTGGCACTTAACAAGGAGGTAGAAGTCCTTAGGTGGTGCAAATAGTTAAGCACTAGCCTGCTAACCATTTTGTTAAGGTTGAAGGTTTTGTTCACCCAGAGGTGCCTCAGAAGAAAGGCCTGGTGATCGACTTCTGAAAACTCAGCACAGCTCTGATAGGACACAGACTGAAAAGCCCTGTGGAGCACAGTTCTGATAGGACACAGACTGAAAACCCTGTGGGGCACAGCTCTGATAGGACACAGACTGAAAAGTCCTGTGAGCACAGCTCTGATAGGACACAGACTGAAAAGTCCTGTGAGCACAGCTCTGGTAGGACACAGATGGGTCAGTATGAATCAGAGTTGACTCACTAGCAACTGGTTATTATGATCACTGTTTTTTACAAGGAGATAAATGGTACTGATCAGCTTGGGAAGCCCATGGTAAATAAGGACCTATCCATTTTCTGTTCATAATTGCTGAACTGCTTAACAGTTAGCTCGGGCTAATTACAGTCTCATTGCAAGTATGGAGGGGTATTATTCTGGCCCAGATCGGATGGCACTTCTGGAAGTTCACATAGTTCAGATCAGGCCCCTCTCTGATTGCAATTTCTTTTAGGCTAATTGCAATATGAAGCCTTCTGCTTCTCCAAGGGAAATTAAGAAGGAGTTAGGGTGTAGGCTGGAAGGATTTGTGCCTTTTGAAATATTTCTAGTTTTGTATTTTCTGCCAAGGGACCTGAAATGCTAATAAAAAATGACCCTAACGTGGCAGTGCAATGGAAGGTGGGAGTCTCTCAAGACCCCACTTCCACACAGCCACTGGATCAGGCAGCCAAATGAACACTCGAGGTGTGGTGGGGAGATAGCTCATTCCTTTCTTTCAGCAAAATAGTGGTCAGCTCAGGGGAAGGGGCTCAGGTAGTCTCTAGCCCTTCCTCATCCCACTAGCTCTCAGAGTTCTTTCGTGCTTTCTCTCATCTCCTTCTTTCTTCGCCCTCTGTGCTGTTCCAATCTTCCTGTGTGTGTTTACTATTCTCTCTACCCCTCACGTCGCGGAGCTCCTTAAGTACTACTACAGAACAAGGAAGGCATGTTGCCAAATAGACTCAAAGGTTATATAACAGTGTGACAGCATTCTTTTATGGCAGCATGCGTAGCAATGACGTAGCATTCCCTGGTCTCCCTTGGAACCACTGGAAGGAGAGGGTCCCTGAGAAGCTCTGGCCACTCCCTGACTCACACCACATTGTGACCTAGCAGGCGGCCTCCCTTGGAAGAGTGACAGTTCTTCTGAATTTAGTCTCTGTGAGTCTTTATGAATCCCCTTGGTAGGGAATTCTGTATGCCTGTATTGGTCCTTGTTTCCTCTTGATTGAATCTGAACCAACCCTAAGCTCAAAGGTCAGACACAGAATGATACTAGGACCTCCGTACTTGGCTTTTGAGCCAAATAAGAGTTGTGCTCTGCTTCTCAAAGAGATGTGGGGCAGTGTGGCAGGCAATGTTCTTCAGAGGGAAAGGTGGTAAAGTGGAAACTCCTAAGAAATCCTTAGTAGAGGACCATATAAAAGATGAAATAATTTGAGGTCATTTTGAGAAAAAAAAATTAGAAAGGGTCACTTGAAAAGTTCAAAATGGGGAACTTTCTACTGTGTTCAATAAAATACACTTGAATTCTATTTGTTGTTGTTGTTGTTATGTGCCGTGGAGTCGGTTCCGATTCATAGCGACCCTGTACAGGGTTTCCGAGGCTATAAATCTTTACAGGAGCAGAAAGCCTCATCTTTCTCCCATGGAACAGCTGGTAATTTCGAACTGCTGACTGTGAGATTAGCAGCCCAATTTGTAACCACTATGCTACCAGAGCTCCTTGAATTCTATTTACAGCCACGTAAAATGTAAAAGAGATGGTTGGAAAGAAATGAAAGAAACACAAAGCTCACTATTTGTCATAGTCCCAAGAAGCAAAGAATCAACAAAAATGCACTTACTCATATATAGAGAGAGATCTAGCTACTAATAAAGACTTTGGGAGATAAGTTACCACCTCAAGGACAGAAATTAGGTTAAATAAATATTGCCAGAATTTGTCCTGACAGTTGTCTTAATTCTTACGTATACGTTTTAAACCCAGATTCCTAAAAAAAAAAAAAAAAAACGGCTCCTTTCCTCACTTTAATAATGACACGTAACTTCTGCTCTGAAAAAATGAAGCATTTAGACTTGTATTTTGTAAAGACAAAAGTCTGGATTCATGGAATGATGTTCTTTCTTCATGGCCTCTTAAAATATGGATGATAAAACCGTCACAAAATCCATGTTGTGATTATCTCCACCTGAGGGTGAAGTGCGTGTCCTACCAACTGGATCCAATTACGATAAAGTTTCCAGCTGGAGGTTCCCATTACCCCCATTGCTTCCAGATCATGATACTGTTTTGCACTAGAGTAAGTGGAAACAATCAGAAACTAAAAAAACCAAACTAGTTGCTGTCAAGTCAATTTCAACTAATGGCCACCTAGGTATGCAAAGTAGAACTGTAAGGAAAAATCAGAAGGAAGGAGAAATGCACCAAAACTTACTATGACTAGTATTAGAATTCATTCATTTATTCACTGGTTCATTTACTCATTCATTCACTCAAGATCTGGTGTGCACCTTATTGGACACTGAGAATATAATGAGTGAATAAGTTAGACACTGTCTGCCCAGGTGGAGTTTGCAGTCTGGGCCTGAGAGGAAAACGAAAAACTGGGATTGAATGAGGGGAGGCTCCAAGAGACCTGCGATAGAGGTGGGGGGAGGTCTGCCCTTCTATTTGGAGCCAAGTCTCCTGCTGAAGTGCGAGGTTCCGTGAATGCTCATCCCCTGATATATGCATTTCTCCTACTGCAGCTGCACATCGTCCATTATAACTCGGATCTCTACCCTGATGCTAGCACCGCCAGTAACAAGTCAGAAGGCCTTGCTGTCCTAGCTGTTCTCATTGAGGTAAGAGCTGTTACACAGCGCTGATGTGAGATTTGAAGCAGGGATGAGATGACCTGTGGCATTTTGCTCAGTGCACACCTGTTGGTTGGATGTGCGTGGCTCTGGGAAGCTGCTTCTGTCTGCTTGTGTCCTGCCTCCATGTGGTGGTGGTGGTGGTGATTATGTGCCTTGGAGTTGGTTTAGACTTATATAGCGGCCCTGTAGGGAGTCCTGGTGTGGCCCTGTGGGCTAATGCATCAGGCTACAAAGTTGTTTGAACTACAAGGTAGGTGGTTCAAGCTCACCAGCTGATCCTTGGAAACCCTATACAGGGTCACTATGGGTCAGAATCTACTCGACAGCACTTAACAACAACATAGGGTTTCCAAGGCTGTAAATCTTTACAGGAGCAGAAAGCCTCATCTTTCTCTTGTGGAATGGCTGGTAGTGTCGAACTACTGACCTTGAGGTTAGCAGCCCGACATGTAACCACTGTGCTACCAGAGCTCCTTTTAGCCCTGCCTCCAGAGCAGAGGGTATTCTCCCCTGAGGTTCATTCTCTCATGCTTATCTGGCTCCCATAGAGATTTACAGTCCCCATGAGTCAGAATCCACTCTACAGCCGGGGCTTTGGCAATCTGTCTGACTTAGCGTGAATAAACTCAGAGGTCTGCTCAGTTCTGGGTTCGATGAACACGGTACTTGTGGCCTTCAGGAGCACAGGCTGTACCCTGTGCCTTGGGACAGTCAAATCTTGGTGCCATCAGCTGAAAACAGGACACCCTGACTGTTGTAGGACAGCGGTTCATCATAATTGTCCTAGTCCAGTGACCTTACAGGGGGACTTCCATAGCAATAGCTATTTATCCTCAGCTGAGCTGTCTACTAGCATTTGCCAGTCGAGATTCAGCCTAGAGAATTCTGTCCTAGAACAATTGTTCAATCCACCTGCCCGGTCTCTGTTGCAGATGGGTGCCTTCAATCCATCATATGACAAGATCTTCAGTCACCTTCAAGAGGTAAAATACAAAGGTAAGTGGGTCCTTGGATGCTTATTTACGCTTTGTTATTTACTATCCCTGGTGTGGCACTGTAGGATTAGCACTGGACTGTGAAGCACAAGACCAGTGGTTCAAACTTACCAACTGCTCCTCGGAAACCTGATACAGAGTTTTGGAACTGACTCAAAGCCACTTAACACCACCAACAACATATTTACTCTCTCTGTTAGAAAAGCATGTAGTCACTCCTCTGTCTGTCCATGGAGGCCTGCATGTTGCATAGTGCTGAGCAGTTTCAGCGGGACTTCAGACTAAGACAGACTAGGAAGAAAGTCCTGGTGATCTACTTCAGCGAATCAGTCAATGAGAATCCTGTGGCTCACAACCGTCCAATCTATGAGTGACCATAGGGATGGTGCAGGTGTGCTCAGTGTTTTGTTCTGTTGTGCATGGGGGCAACATGAATTGAGAGCTGAACCCACAGCAGTTAACAAGAACAACATGTGACCTTAGGAAAAACAAATGCAAGGCAGGTGCTATCTGTTTACCAGGTTAAAGGCAGCAGGTTGTTGACAGGAATTGTGCCCAGTCCCTGATCTGGAGAGTCCAGAACAGGGCTGGTTCACATTTGTAGGCTCAGCTCTATGCCTTACAGACGGAGGCTGACACCCTCCAATGTGTCTTTCCAGGCCAAGAAGTGCTCATTCCAGGTTTCAACATTGAAGAACTGCTTCCCGAAAGGCCTGATGAGTATTATCGCTACAGTGGGTCCCTGACCACACCTCCTTGCCACCCCACTGTGATCTGGACTGTTTTCCGAAACCCTGTGCAAATTTCCCAGGAACAGGTAACTTTCATGACAATCTGAGTCAGAGTCCAGACTAGACCTTGGTCCCAACCATAACCCATCCACTTGATCTTCTCACTTCGAGTATTATTGGCAGCTATGCAAAACTTCTACAGATATTGAAGTGCTAGCATTTCTGGGTGGTACACAGATGCTGTCTAACACGTTAGAGGTACCTGACAATCTACTTCCAAAAAGTCAGCCACTGAAAAGTCAGCCGTGGAGCCCAGTTCTACTCTGACACACATGGGGTTGGTATTCATTGAATCTCACTCGATTGCAGTAGTTCTTGGAATGCTACAGCCTACTTACGGAAATTACAGACTGGGCATCAAGAATCAAGTCAGCTAGGAAAATGAATAGTAACAAAAACAAAAACAAAAAAAGGTGTAAAGTTAAATTTCCTAATACAACCATCTGATTTAGAGCTGATTCTAATTCAGGCTCATGAGAAGAGAGTCTGAGGAGCCCCCAACCGCCTCAGGTAATGAGAACTAATAGCACTGACTCCCCCTGAGTCAGACCCAGCAGTGTCCAGGCACCCCCAGGTGTGTGGAGCAAGTCCCTGGCTTTCTCACTACTTTCTAATGCGTGTCACCCACCAAGCTCCAACCAAGGAGGCTGGTTCCAGGAACTTCTCGCAGGTGGGCAAGGTGAGGGCAGGCTGGGCAAAGGAGTGTTACTGTGTTACCAGGATATGTTTCTGCTCTTTCCCCCAGCTTCTGGCTTTGGAGACAGCTCTGTACTGTACACAGGTGGGAGATCCATCCCCCAAAGAAATGGTCAATAACTTCCGGCGGGTCCAGAAGTTTGATGAGAGGATGGTGTATGTCTCCTTCCGACAAGGTGAGTGGAAGCAGTTTTTGTGGAGGAGCATGGTGCCAAGGTGTCAGTTTCATATGAAACATTTTGCCTTCTGTCCCTGCCACTGATGCTACTAGGAGGTTGGTTGGGAGCACTCTGGCTGCCAAGGGACCCTTCATAAGCTGTTTAGTGTGGGTTTGTTCCAGTCTCCCTTGACAACTTTCAATGTCCGTGAGGCTACAGGAAAGCACAAGTCAGGGCCTCCAAGTATGTGGGCCAGAGCCCGTCATCAAGTCTGAGGCCCTTCCTCAGATGGTGCAGAGAGGATATTCTTGGGACCTCTCTGCTCAGGAGAAGTATCTTACCATAAGACTCAGGAGAATCTTTTTCATGAGCTACATCTTTTAGTCTCTCTCCCTAGGTTTTCTCAGTGTCCACAAACTGCTTCTACAACCACCTCCATCTCATACCTTGCCAGCTGGCTGATTCACTGCATCACCAGCCCCACCTAGGGATGTCCCTTTGTGAGACACAGACAGTGGGACACAGCCCAAGTCCCTCTGTGGCCACCAGAAGCTCATGTTCTAATGTAGCAGTGGGACCCTTGAAGCAAGAAAATACCTCCTTGACTGTCCTTGGGCTAATCTTCGTGGAGCTTGGATATGCAGAGGCACACATTCTAAATCAAAGAAAGCTAATAGCTCAGATCTTCCTTTTGAATCTGTAACCCTAACTTCCCAGAAGGAATCGAACTTGTCTACTTGCTCAGTACCTGTAGCAATACTGCTGGAAGCTGGGCGCCAGAGGGAGCCAAGGGCATTCTTGGAGCCAACACCCGTTTTCAAGTCACACTGCACTTGAGTGGCTCCCAGCTAGGGCTTCTCAGGTCATCATAAGAGGGCAGATTCGGTGGAAATTCCACTTTAACCCTTAATATCACTTGTGGCCTGAAGTAGGCCAGGAGTTCATATTTAGAGAACATACTAACCTACTTGTCCAAGAATCAAGTCTTCACTTCTCATCTGGTGTTCCTTTGTTGCTCCTTTCTTTTACTGTGAGATTGTAACTGTCACCTACTAAGCTTGGGAGCACGGTGGTTCTACAGCATAAAAACTGGACTGTGAACACAAGGTCAGTGGTTCGAGCCCACCAGCCACTGTGGGGAAGAAAGATGACGCTTTTTGGTCCTGTAAATATTTAAAGTTTTGGAAACCCTATACAAGGTACCTATGAGTCAGAACCGACTCCACAGCACTTAACAACTAAGTTTAGTTGAAGGTTGTGTTTCAAGGACCTTGTAAGAAAGCTGTAGAAACATGACCTTCTGAACTGACCACTTGTGCTCAGAATTACATCCTTCTCTTGCAGTTACTTTATCAAGAGCTGCCCAAGAATCCATCTTTGGTGTTCTCCCCTTCAGATACTATTAGCTAATCTCTTCCTCTGTTTCTCTGTTTGAAAATGAGATCTGTGAACAAGGGCACTTCCTTAAAATTGAGAATGTATATGCTGATGACCACCAACTTCTTTTCTAGGAAATGCCTAGACTGTACAGAATCACCCCTTTTATAATCTTTTCTGGATATAGCTTTCCCTTTTCCCATTCTTTTAAGTAGAGTATGTACTTTGTTAGGTGCCATCGAGTCAGTACCGACTCATAGTGACCCTATGCACAGCAGAATGAAACACTGCCCGATTCTGGGCCAACCTCACAGTTGTTGCCACGCTTGAACCCATTGATGCTACCATTTGGCCAATCCATCTCACTGGGGATCTTCCTCTTTTTCTCTGACCCTCCACCTTACTAAACATGATGTCCTTCTCCAGCGACTGGTCCCTCCTGACAATATGTCCAAAGTATGAGAAACAAAGTTTGGCCATCCTGGCCTCCAAGGAGCGCTCTGGCTGCACTTCTTCCAACACAGATCTGTTGGTTCTTTTGGCAGCCCATGGCACTTTCAATATTCTCCTCCAACACCATAACTCAAGTGCATCAATTCTTCTACGGTCTTCCTTATTCACTGTCCAACTTTTGCATGCATGAGGTTATTCAAAAATACCATAGCTTGGGTCAGGCACACCTTAGTCCTCAAGCTGATCTTTACTCTTCAACACTTTAAAAAAGGTCTTGTGCAGTAGATTTGCCTAAAGATTAAACACTCCAACTTTTAAATAAAATTAAAAACCTAAAAATTCTGCTGGTGATGCAAAGACTCTATTATCAGCCCTGTATTCTGAGCTAGTCTATACAAGGCCAAGTCAGAGAGAGCAGGACAACAAGCTCTCTCCCCGTAGTCAGTAGAAGGAGCCTTGGCAGCACCATGGTTGAACCCCCTCACTTGTTCCAGGTATGGGAGAAAACCCTAGCAATCTACTCCTGTCAAGATTGAGCCTAGAAAACCCTATGATGCAGTTCTATTCTGTCACATGGGTCACTATGAGTTGAAATCGACTCAACAACACCCAAAAACAACATAGTCAAGAGACCCAAGTTCAAGCCCCGGCTCTGTCGTCTTCTGGCTGTGTGATGTAGGCAAAGCATGTCCCTTCTTTAGCCTTGATTTCCTTAGTCATAAATGAGGGGGGTTGGGTAAGGTCATCAAACAACTTCAATGCTACTGTGTTGTGATTATCAGTGGGCACTAACAACTGTCAATCCTGACTTTACATTGCAGGGACAGTGTTTGAGGGCAGTTACAGAGGATCGGAAGAAACTATGCAGGAATTTGATTCTGACATCCAAAAGTAACCCCCTCTTGTAACAATGGGGATAATTAGCCATCTTCTTAGACCACTTTAGGTCTAAGTTGCTGCTTGTAGAGTGAGCAGTGCATCCAGGCTTGCAGCAAAGCGCTTCAGCAGACTTTCTCAGTCTGGCCAGGGGAGCTTGGGGGGCCTCTAAGCACTAGTTCACAGACCAACTCCTGGCTTAAGACATCAGCATTGAAGTCCAATTGCAGCTTTGCCACTGCCTTCCCTTCTTCCCCCACACAGTTGGAAGAGCAGCTGCTCCACCTGGGCTCTGCTCTCTTTGGGGAATGAGAGTCGCTGGCAGTCCAAGGCAAATCTGCTCATTTGGAAGCTGATTATAGAAACTTGGCCACAATTCTCCCCTCGTTCTCACTTCCTAAAAACACAAGGCAGCAAAGGGGCTTCTTCCCAAGGAGGAGGCAGACCCAAGATTGCTGAGCCTCAAACCCCATCCTCCCAGGAACTCTATACCCACGTGGGTCCTCTCATTCCCAACCTGGAGTGGCCTTGGGTTGTCACAAACAGTTTCAGGTTTACAATGCCAGCTTGTTTGTCAGTGTGAACCCTGAGCAGGTGGGGCTCGATTATTGGGCGGACTCTTTCACTGAGGCATGTTTGTACTTAGGGTCTGATTTATTCAGTTTCCCCTGGACGTTAGCAAGAAGAATGGAGTCAGAAAATTCTGACAGAAGCAAAGTAATGTTCTGGAAATCATCTGGGCAGGAAAGTACATGGCCTTTGGGATGTACTAAGGTTTAACCAAATGGGGCAGTTGGGACTTGAATCACTTAATTGTTGAGTCTGCTATGAGCCCTGATGTGGAGTCCTGGTGTGGGACTGTAGGATAAGCACTGGAATGCTAACTGCCAGGTCAGTGGTTCAAATCCACCAGCACTCCTTGGAAACCCTATAAAGGGTCACAATTAGTCAGAACTGACTCAACAGCACTTAACATCAACATCAAATAAGCCCTGGTGTGGCACTGTAGGATAAGCACTGGATTAGTAACTGAAAGGTCGGCGGTTCAAACTCACCAGCCGCTTTCAGAAACCCTGTACAGGGACATTATGGGTCAGAACAGATTGATGGTTCACAACAACATGCACTTAGACTATGCTAGGTGTTTGGGCTTAGAAAAGTATTTGGCTGGTTGGCTGTGTGCCGTTAAGTCAGTTCTGACCCATAGTAACCTTGCATAGGGTTTCTGAGGCTATGAATCTTTACGGGAACAGAAAGCCTCATCTTTCTTCTGCAGAGTGGTCGATTCCAACTGCTGACCTTGTGGTTAGCAGCTCAACTTGGAACACGCTACGCTACCAGAGCTCTTTTAGAAAAGTATAGTGGTGGTGGTTGCATGCCGTGGAGTCGGTTCCGACTCATAGTGACCCTGTACAGGGTTTCCAAGGCTGTAAGTCTTTATGGGAGCAGAAAGCCTCATCTTTCTCCCACGGAACAGCTGGTAGTTTTGAACTGCTGACCTTA
This sequence comes from Chrysochloris asiatica, assembly GCF_000296735.1. Classification (NCBI taxonomy): domain Eukaryota; kingdom Metazoa; phylum Chordata; class Mammalia; order Afrosoricida; family Chrysochloridae; genus Chrysochloris; species Chrysochloris asiatica. Next base: position 6,145,869 of record NW_006408522.1, read on the forward strand.
AGGTTCACAGCCCGCTTCGTAACCATTATTCTACCAGAGCTCCTTTTAGAAAAGTATAGGACCCAGCTATTGTTCTCAAGGGATTTACAGTCTAACTACAACTTAGCCCAAAGACAGGGCTTCTTAGCCTTGGTACTACTGGCATTTTGAACAAGATATAGGCATACCTAGGAGATATTGTGGGCTTGGTTCCAGACCAATGCATTAAGTGATGGCACTTAACACCCACCTTAGGAGTTGTACAATGACTTCCCTAGACCCTGAGTTGAGGATATTTCTTACTGTTTTCCAAACTCATATATCAAAGGATCTAGAGTTTTATATCACAATCCTGATCCTTATTCTGTTATGGCATGACATATTTTTCAGTCCAGTAATAAAGTTGAAGCTACTAAGGTAAAACAACCAAACTCAAGAGAAGTCTTACTCATCTTCCTTTAGAATTTATGTATATTTATATAACAGGATAGATGGAAGGCTAGGAGAAGTGGGATGAGAGAATTATTAGCCCTTTACAGAGGAGATGCACACAAAGCCTCCTATCAGGAACCAGCTGCCTCTGAAGCATCACTTCTCTTCAGAATCCCCTCATCTTCACCTCCTCCCTTCCATTTGTATCAACGTTTTCTTTCTTGTATATTTCTCTTTGCCTTCAGTTAAAATATCCATTCTTCAGGAAAAGGTAGAAGTCATGTTGAGCACTTTTTTTTTGTAGCCGTTAAACGGCACAAAGAGAAGATGATCTACACACTGGAAACAAGATTCACTCTCCTCAAGGTGGGATCCTGGTGAGAAAGCTCAGATTTCCTAGGAAGTCAGATGCCTATGTAAGGAACAAAGAAGGGGACAGAGGCAGCTGTTCAGTCCACAGGGGTCATGACTTAGAACTTTGACCTGAGCCATCAGTGGGGCCAGCTGATGTTGTTGTTGTTGTTATGTGCCATCGAGTCGGTTCCGACCCATAGCGACCCTGTATAGGGTTTCCGAGGGTGTAAATCTTTACGGGAGTAGAAAGCCTCATCTTTCTCCCGCGGTGCAGCTGGTAGTTTCGAACCGCTGACCTTAAGGTTCACAGCCCGATTCGTAACCACTACGCTGCTGATGGTGGGTAATAAAGCAAGAGCCCATCCAACCTAAAGCAGTAATATTACCAAGTCCTATTTTCAACACGTCAGGACAAGGAAAACTTGAGGGACAAGAGGAAGCCAAACAGTTTCCATAATCATGTTTTTAGTGGGCTTGCTCTGAGCAACTGCACCCCCTGCCACAAAGCCCCTAGGCAACTGAGGTACACATAGGTAGACAAGAGCACTGGACTGTCAAACAGCAGGGATCTCACCAGCGGCAAATCTGTGAAACAATCCAATTAAAATCTGCCTGATCCCAAGTAACCCGGGTAGTTTTATAATGCCTTAAAACCAAACAAAACTTAGAAAGCTAAGATGGCTAATTATCTAATTTTTTAAATACTGGATTTGTATGCTTTGTGGTTATCTACCTTGCATTTCTAAAAGTTCTTATTTATAAATAAAGGCTATTAGATGGAAGAGCAGTTTTGATTCTTCCAGAGAATCCAGCGAACTGATCAGAGACAGAATTCCTAAAGTCAAGTACCTAGACTTGGACACGGGCTGAATAGTAAGCAGCAGCTGTCAAATGCCCCTTCATCTAACCCAATTCAACATAGCATGTTTCCTGAGCATTCCCCAGGTTAGATGTTATGGGGAGTCCCACAACTGATAGTCATCTTGCTCCTAACAACCACTGTCTGGCACAGAGCAAGCCACATTCAGGAGGGACAGCTGGGCAGAAAGCTGGAACTACCTTTGGGCTTTGGCCCCAGCTGATCTTTCCAACATTGTCTTCCCTGGAATCCATCCATGCCCTCTAGGCCGCCCAGCCACACCAAATCATAGGATCTCCCCTTAACATAGTGGGGGCTGTTAAGGGTTTTGTACACCCATTCCCTCTACCTCGTCCACCTGGAAAAGCTTTTCAAGACTCAACTCTGATCGTCTCCTCTCTGCAGTCTTCCCTGAATGTGACTTCCAGTCTCCTCCTTCAGTGTTGCCAGAACTCGTTCATCTGTTTTGATACTTTTCACATGACAGAGTAGTTATTTATTACCATGCATAAAGGAAAAGAAAGCATGTGTGTATGTCACACACACACACCACACGCTCTTGAAAGACAGGGATGTTTGGCCTTTTATTTTTGTTTTTATGCCTGGCATTGTGCCTGGTGCTGATTGCCAGATTTATAAGAATGTAACTGACCCTCTTCACCTCCACTCTCCCCATCAGGGTCGTCTCTGCAAAATTTTTTGAGCCTATAAGTCAAATTTTAGATTTCTTAAGTTGTAGTATTACTTTTTTTCAATTTGCTAAGAAATCAATCAACCCACTTGTTAGAGAAAAATTAAAGATTAGAACATAATTGTCACACTTTGGTGGCCTGGGAGGGAGTTGCCAGAGAGGCCACCCTGCTTCCTTCAGCACAGACGGCCTTGGTCCCTGAAGGAAGCCGGAAGTACATGGCACTATTGCTGTTCTTGTTGTTAATAAGTGCCATCGAGTTGGTACCGACTCACAGCGACTCTTATGCACAGCAGAACAAAACACTGCCCGGTCCTGGGCCAACCTCACAATTGTTGCCATGCTTGAACCCATTGATGCTGCTACTTGGCCAATCCATCTCGTTGGGGTTCCTCCTTTTCTCTGACCCTCCACCTTACCAAACATGATATCCTTCTCCAGTGACTGTTCCCTCCTGACAATATGTCCAAAGTATGAGAGAGGAAGTTTGGCCATCCTGGCCTCCAAGGAGCACTCTGGCTGCACTTCTTCCAACACAGATCTGTTGGTTCTTTTGGCACTAGCACTGACATTATAACCCATGCCAGTTATAGTTGTGTTGAGTCCCTCAGAGCAGTGTGGTTTCTGTTCTTGGCCCACTTCCCTATGATCTTGGAAGGCCAAGCCCTCAGGTCCTATGATGGGTGTATGAAACCAGTTGCCTTGTATAATCTGCTGGTATCATTTTGGAAGGTGTCTGGGTAGAGATGGTTGTTGGGTTGTATAGTATTAATAAAACATCCCAGTTAAACATGTCCTCCAAAGATAGGAATGCTAATCTTCTTGGCTATCTTGTCAAAGCATCATCCAAATGGAGAACTAGCATTTTAATTATTTAGCTCTGTGACTTTTAGTTAAGCATGAACATAGTAGCAATTTTTATCATCTTAAACTGGATTTTATGTAAATTAACAAACCCTTGGTTAACCTAAACTTTCCTGGCATCTTAGATAAAACTGGAGACTGCTTGAGACCCATATAAGGTCCCTGAGTAGTTCAGATGGCTTGTTCTTGTCTATGTGGTGCTGTAGGGTAAGCACTGGACTGCCAACCTCAAGGTTGTCAGTTCAAACTGACCAGAAGCTCCTCAGGAACCCTATACAGAGTTGCTGTGAGTCATAACCAACACCATAGCACTTAACAACAACCACAGCTAACTGAACACTTGGCAATTTGCCCACACACAGCATGGAAGAAAGACCAGGAGGTCTGTTTTTGTCAAGAT
>NW_006408522.1:6149557-6166484 GCF_000296735.1 Chrysochloris asiatica
TATATATATACAGTTATCACTAGGTAACACCCAACCTACAAAAACAGTCCATACTTTAAAAATAATATATTGAAAGGAATTGGAGGGTACTATTCCACTTTCAAACAGAATGCAAGTAGATCTAGCGAACACTAGACCTTCATCCTGGAACTGCAGGCCGCATAAGCAAGGTGCTTGTTCCTCCGTCTGGACTGTTCTGTGTTTACACTTGAGGCTTCAGGAGACCTCAAAGGCAGTTAACCAGCGTCCCTGGGTCCAGCCCGATGCCAGTAGAAGATGCAACTCTTGCCGCCTTGGAACCAGCTCAGAACAGGTAGTACTGCCCTCGTGGCAAGTGTCTCACCCACCTCCTCAGGTGTCTGGACCTTCCTGAAGGAGGCCGGCATCAGTGAACTCTGTGTCTTTGTGCTTCCCCTCACCCTGACACATGCCCCCAGCATTGTAAGGGGAGCAGGTAGCTCTCCCACCATGCATCTGCGCTGTGGGCAGGGCCCCTTTTGGAGAGTTCTCAGCCAGTGACTTGCTGTGAACATGCCTGTCTCAGTTTCTTTGCTGTTCTTCAGAGGAACTCCTGTCTTACTCCTCATTTGGAAATCAGCCATTTATTTTTTGGAATCTGAAAAAGAAACCAGTTTCTTTGGCTGCCCCTCGCTACACCATCTCTGATGGCTGTCCTCTTCCACGTCCCAGGGGCAGGGTCCTAACCCACTAAAGGTGATGATTCAGACTTTGGCAGCTCCCTCTGAGGTGTAGTTCCTTAGTTGGTCCTTGAATGGTTCTCCCTGTATCTCTGTGTCCAGGTCTTTCCCTCTTGCTACAGTTGGAGGATGCTTTGGCATCTGCCTCAATGTGTTAGGCCCTGTTCCATCTCCTCAGACTTGTCCATCTCTGCAGAAGAAGACCTGATGGTTGGTTTGTGCTCTCTCGGTGTTCCAATATCTTCCTGCCCTGAGCTTTATCAGGCCATAGAATATTAGAATATTCCATTGCCTGCATTCCTCTTCTTTAGTGCCTAGACACATTTGCCTGCTCAGTTAAAGCTGCTGTGTTTTGCTACATCAAAATCTTGTCTCAAAAGCATCTGTCCCTGTCTGGGGCTGTCTTTGTCTTCCTGGCTTCTTGGCTTCATTTCACTGCCTCTCAGTTTAGACCTTGATAAATGGTCCTCTAGGAGCTGTGAACTGCAAGGTCAGCAGTTCGAAACTACCAGCTGCTCCGCAGGAGAAAGATGAGGCTTTCTGCTCCCGTAAGGATTTACAGCCTCGGAAACCCTGTTCAGGGTCGCTATGGGTCGGAACCGACTCAACGGCACTTAACAACAACAACAGGAGCAAGGAGGATTAAATAGTCCCCGACTTACGACACTCTGGAGGTACAACGAAACACACTAAAACCATCTGTTTGTTTCTGTACATCTTATCAGTAGTAATATGGACGACATACAGTGTTGCTGCACATAATTTGCTGATGTCATTCTCAGATGTTCACTCCAAAAATGTTCCGTGTTATGATTTACTGCTCAAAACATTGCCATATAGCAGGCTATGGAAACTTTCAGAAAAGAGAGAGGGAAGTAACATATGTCAGAACCGACTTACAGTGGAGTCGATGGAACGTAACCCTGTCACAAGTTGGGGACCACCTGTATGTGCCTGTTGCTATGGACTATGACAGCTTAAGACCCTGCACTGTGAACGAGGAGAGTCAGACCCTCCAGAAAAGCCACCATGCTGGGTCATGGGGCCTTGCTTTCCACAGACTTGATTTAGCTTCCTCATGGGGGATACTTTCTGCAGATTGGAATTCTCAGCTGTTTGGCTCTTAGGATATTTAAGGTGACTCTGAAAGGGACGGTGTTAGAAACTGTCCAGGTTGGACCCTCAGCCAAGTGGTCAGGTGGTGAGAACTGCTTTGGCATCAAAGCATCTAGAGCTTTAGGGACAAAGAACAAAAGTGTATTTCATCAAAGGGCTTGGAAAAGAGACCACAACTCACGTTTGTTTGTTTGTTTGTGGGCTGGTGTTATTTCAGATCCTGAGGACCAAGGCCTCTGGGTACCTTTTTTAAAAATCAAAATTATGCTGTACAGAGGCGCCAGCCTCTGAAGGGAAGAGTGTGTGCTTTGCAAGCAGTGGTGCCCCCTGCCCCCACCCTCACCGCAGGCCCTCCAGGGGGAACTCATGTCCTGCGTAGCTGCCCAAGCCACGGTCTGGGCTGTGACTCTGGCCAGGGAAACCACTCTCTGCCACTTGGGAGCTTTGTGCTGCTGCTGGTGGCCGGCAAGAGCAGGATAGACAGACAGCTCCTCCCTCCATCTGCTCTGCTCATCCTCAGCACAGTCGGGGCCTCCTTGGGAAAGCCACACCAGGGCCTTCCAGGGCCTAGTCCTGGACCGGCAAGGCTGTGCGGGCTCCAATGAGATTGCAGAAGACAGCAGTAGGGAAAGGATGCAAGGCTACTGGCTCCTGGGGCAGACATAGGCCATCAGACAAGGCCTGGTTCCCAGGGGTGTTGAGCACCCTGAGGATGGAGGTCCTGGCACTGTGCAGGCATCTCACAGGTGGCCAGGGCCTCTTAGGGTCTCAGTTGCTATTCAGGCTCTATGGGTGGCACACTATCTTGTATGGTGGGCTGGACAGCCACCATCTGCACAGCAACAGCTTCCAATGCAAGTTAGAACACGTACCTCCTCCCCCACAAACTAGAGGTTTCTACGGAGACAAAAGGGTAGGTGTAAACAGAGACTCTCTAGGGCCCGATTTGGAGAATGGGGAGGAGGTCAGAACCTGGAGGAACCTGCAAGGCTGGGCTCCTGTGTGTCACTCCAGAAGGTGGGCCCACTGGGATTTCACTTATATAGTTGGGCACTGGGCATGGTTACAGCCCCACTGAGGACTCTTAACTCACCCTTCCATCTCCCACCAAAGCTTGGAAGATGCCATAATTCTTAATAGTCGCTTTGCACATAGCAGAGAAGGAAGGCTAGTGTGGTGGAGGAATTCCTCAAGTTTGTCCAGCAAGGCCAAAACAAAAACAGAACTGAACCCTGGAGACAAGACTGGATACAGGATAGGGGAGAAATACAATGACAAGTTCCAGCTGGGCTCCACCAGCCCCACCCAGCCAGAATCTGGGAGGTACCTTGCTTAGGAAGAGGGATAGGTGCCGGAGAGGTCAAGAGTAACCTACCCAAGTAAACCGATTCCTCTCATTTTCCCTCTTTGACTGCATTGTGCTAAAAGCTGAAGTTTTGCCCTAACAAAGAGAACTGCAGTGGTATGGAGCGTGAGCAGGAGGGAATCAAGGTATGATTCCCCCACCCCCTACCAGGCAGTCACTTGAGCCAAGGGTGAACATCCCTGAAGGTTTGCACAATCCCGGAACCACCAACCAACCAAAGGTAGAGCTTTGCTCAACACACTGGTTAAATCCACAGCAGTTTGACTCTAAGTTGATTCCTGTCTTTTCCTCCCCTCTTTTAAGTGCAAGACCTTACCTACGCAGGACTGAGTATGGGTATGTGGTTGGCCCTCCGGCCGTGCATGTGCAGCTGGGTGATCACTGTGATTTGGGGTGTGATATGGGCTGAGACCCTTCCAGCCCACCCTCTCTGCTCCTCTGTGCTATCGCTCTAGCTCCTGACCCCTCCTCCTTGCTATGGGTCTTCATTTCAAGTTACTCTTTGATTCAGAGATGAATTGCCAATCAAATGCTCCCTTAATGAAAGACCTAATCACTTTATAGCATGGGCACATTGAGAGAGCCTATTCAAGACCTTTGTTGGCCATAGTGGTTTAAAAACATGCCTGGACCCAGTGTGGGTCCAGGTGGGTGGCAGGTTCGGGACCTTGGCCTGACAATGGGCTACTGGTTGTTTGGGATTGCTTAGGACTATGCAATGGAATTTGGGGGCAAAGTCATAAACAGGCATCTAATGGGCCTTAAATAAAGTAAGCTAAACCGAGTAAGTTCTCATTGGGTTCCTCAAAGTGTGGTTCATGGACCACTTGCATCAGCCATCAGCTGGAGGCGTTTAGTTAAAACGCAGATTCCTGGGCCTTATTCCAAACAAACAGAATCAGAGTCTCTGAGGGCTAGGCTCAATGAGTCTACATGTTAAACAAGCTCTTCAGAGGATCCTTATGCACACGTGAGAACCTCTCACTACAACTTAGAGATGGCCCCTAAACACTCCAGGCATGTCCTGCTAAACCAAAGGCCAGAACCCCAGAATCAGAACAGAGTTGGGGAAAGAGCACCTTTCTGTTGATGTTCGTGCACTGCCACTTGATTTTACCCCGGTGTATGGTGGGGAGGAGAGGAATGGCGTTGGGGGGGGGGGGGTACTATAATGTGATATGCCCCCTGACTCTTTACCAGGCATCGTCCTTTCTGTGGCCCTGGCTGGCGTTCTTGGCATTTGCATTGTCTTGGGAGTATCCATTTGGCTTTTCAGAAGGAAGAAGAGGTGAGTTGTTTTTTGTTTTTTTTTTTCCCCCTGGACTTGGAATGTGAATGTCCATGAGAATTGGTCTGTCCGAGAAGGCAGAGTGAAGACCCCATGTCACCTGCACCAACATTTAGTTTGGCAGTGCTTTTCCCAAAACACTGGCGCTCAGACCTCTGTTGTCAAGAGTCATTGTTCATGTGTGCACCAGCCTTGCTGCCATTGCTAATTCACTGTATGACCTCGAACAAGTCTCCTGATTGAGGGGAGGTACCATTGTGCTGTGGAGCTGTGGGATAAAGCACTGGACTGCAAGATCGGTTTGAACGGCAAGGTTAATGGTTCAAACTCATTCTCGCTCCTTGGAAACCCTATACATGGTCACTGTGAGTTGGAACCGACTTGACGGCGCTTAACAATAACAACCAACATTTTCATAAACCCAATTAGTGAGTTGTCTTCTAAGCTTTACATCTAATTTTTCTTCTTCTAGGAATCCAAAAAAGAAGATGAAGGGAAACCTAATTTCTCACTCATATTAGCTAGCATTGCCCTGTGTCCATGTTTATTGTGATGTTTGGTTTTTCCTCAAGTCCAATGTATTGTTGCTGGTATGAAACATAAAGTCACCAAGAACCTTATTATGGAGCCCAAGAGAACAGTTGAGAAATGAATAGACTCTCTTTTGGTTAAACCATTAATTGGGACATTCTCTCCCATGATCACAGAATCGGGGAGAAGTTCCCAAGAGAGGAATCTGACTTCTAAATTGTGTCTCATTCCACAGTTGAGTCATGTTGCTCTCTGACCCTCTTCCTCCTTTTTGACTAACAAGACTTGTGTGTTCTTGTGCCAGCAGCAAAAAAGGTGATAGCAACAAGGGAGTCATTTACAAACCGGCCATCAAGACGGAGACTGAGGCCCACGCTTGAGGTTCCTGGCACTCCCAGGCACGTCCACAGAAGGACCTTGCTTTGGATCCTACAGACTTTGAATCTCTGGACACTTGCAGAGCTCGACACACAAGTACCCCAGATACTCAGGGACCTCTAACGGGGATCCCCAGTACTCTGATACCAGGGCCACCCCATGGCATGATCAATGAAGGAGAACACTAGGAGGCAGGACCTTCGGGCTTTCTGCCCCATCTATGTGGGATTATTAAGTGGTCAGTAGTCTGGGGTCACAGACCAACCTGCCTGCTGCTGGGCTGTTACTGATTGGCAAACATTCATCTAGCTTCCACTCGTGTGTGGTTTCAAGTGTCCTGGAAACTCTGCCTTAGCTCTCTCCAAGCCTTCAGACCAGAACATACACTCTCTGCATAGGTTTTACTTTTGAAACTCAGTTTCCTCCCTCAGGGGAGGAGTGTCTTCCTCTGATTCCTTTTGCTGTGACTAAACCTTTAATCTGGCCTCATAATAGGAGAGAAGAATTGGTACAGGGGTCAGGTGGTCAGAGGCAAGAAGAAAACACAAGATATACTTTGTAATATATCTGGGACATTTTCAGAGCCCTTGGGGTCAGAAACCCTGAATGGGCCCTAGAGAAAGGCCATTTTAAGTTCCGTTTCTTAGTGGAGGTGGGAAGGGAATCAGAATGAGAACATATGAGGGGGCTTCAAAAAGTTCCATTATCTATCCATTTCATTTTCTCATGAACGTTTTAAAGCCCCTTTGTACTATGTGTGGGCTGAGACACTCTTACTTTGCAATGAGCATCGCTATTTAAATAATTTCCCAAGGTGGCGGTTCAAATCCACCAGCGGCTCCTCGGAAACCCTATACAGTGCTGCTGAGTCAGAATCAACTCGATGGCACTTCACAACAACAATAATGAGATAGTAAGGAGCCCTGGGGGCACAGTGGTTGTGTGTGTGTGGTTGCTAACTGAAAGGCTGGTGGTTTAGACCCACCAGCGGGTACACGGAAGAAAGATGTGGCAGTCTGCTTCTGTAAAGACTGCAGCCTTGGACACCCTGTGGGGTGTCCTCCAGTGTCACTAGGAGTCAGAATCGACTCACCAGCACCAGGTTTAATAACTGAATGTTACACAGATGCTTCGTGTTCTACAGTGCCGTTCACAGAGTTTCTGAGAAGATTCCCCTCCTTCATAGTCCTTCTAGAGTTGTGAGTGCCCTGTGGAGATCAGTTAGTTCCCTAACTAAGGCGCTTCTATCACCAACCCCTATTCACTAGAACCTCACAGCTCACAGAGAATTTTTGGATTCACAGTCTCGTGTTGACAACATGGAAACGTAAGGTTCTTCATACTGTTTTTTCTTTCTTCTCCTCCCTCTGACTCTGAGAACGCCCCACCCCCTCTATGGCCACACTTTTCACAGCGATGACATGCCCTATGCCTCCGTTTCCTGTTTTGCTCTGCACAGTTGCAAGTAGTCCAGTGGGAGGCATGGCTGTTTTATGTGCAGAAGACAGCCATGGCACCATGGGTGGCATCTCAGCCCTGCATTACCATGACAGCTACATCACCAAGTGGGCAGCAGGGACAGCCCACAAGACTGAGCAGTCTGAATCAGGAGATAGTTTCTTGGCCTTGGACCAAAGTTACCAATCAGAAACAAATTGATTTGTTTATTTGCCAGAGCAGTAGGAACGTCTTTCCAAAAGCTCTCTAGACACTGTGGATGAGTCTTGGGAGAGCACAGGGAATTTAGTGTCCCTAGCACAAGGCTGTTTATAAAGAGGGAGAGTCACCAGGTGTTGGAAACAGTGGCATTGCTCCTTCAACCTCTTCTTAGCACAGCTCAAGACTCACAGGTGTCAAGACTGAGACAAAGAAAGCAAGGAGGCAGAGAAAGTGTTCAAAGAATCAACACTGTCAACTTCCTTCACTCATCTTCACAGGCTCCCTGGGAATCTGACTTTGAAATTGGGCACCCTTTCTTCAGGCTCTCATTCATTTCACAGATATTAGTGTTGTGGTGTGTGCAGCTCACTTCTTCCCACTCATCCCATACCCCCATTGGTCTGGTGAATGCAAGGGGGACCCGGACACTGTGTTAGGCACATGGGAGGGAGAAAGGAACAACAAAAATGCTTAGTCTGAAGCAAGGGAAGGGACACAGGAGGGTTTGGCTTCTTTAGTCATTACCTTGTTTCTCACTAATGGGGAAGTCTCTTAGTTTTATTTCTTTAGTATTAGCTGGGAAAAATGGTCAAAACAAAATTAAGCAAAACCCTGTACCTACACCTGTTTCTTTCACAGCCATTATAGAATTCTCTATTATTGATGTCATTAATCCCATTCTGAATTCAAACCCCAAATTCATTTCTCTATCATCTAAACTCTCTGAAGGTTTTCTGACCCACCCTCAGAAGCAACTCCACTGGGGTATGCCTGGGTCTCAATCCCCCTCTCCACACACATACACCGTCCCTATGCCTTAGACCATAAGAAACTGTGATGATGGTTCAGTTAGCAGTTTTGTATTTATTGTAAGAATGATTGTAATGGACAGGCACACTGTAAATATGAGAAATTCTAAATAAAATGTTTTTCACATCAGCATGATTTTTCAAAGGTGAGGATATTACATTCTTATTGGCAAAGCACTTGGAAGTTTACTCACTCTGGTGTTAGGTCGCTAATTGGAATGAATAAAGTTCTGGTGACATGAGATCTGAGAACACTGATGTACTTGAGAACCCCGGGGCTTCAAAAAGTGTGTGGAAAATGGAATGAACAGATGATGGAATTTCCCCACCAAGTTTCTGACTTCCCTTCGTACTAACAAGGTTGGCAGTCTGAATCCACACAGCGGTGCCACAGGTAGGCAGTGAGGCGCAGTTACCATGGAACACTCACCCCTTGGACTTGCTCCTATCCTATGGGCTGGGGGTGGGGAGGCTATTGCCTGGAGCCAGCAAGGAGAAACAGCCCTCATCGCCCTCCTCTCTCCACAGCCTTTCTCCAGATTCCTCCAAACCAAGATTCTCCTGGGCTGATGAACTGGGAAGTGATGAGAGCCTTAGGCTGGTAGAGGAAACTCAAAATCTTCCTTAGTTTGGCCATTGCCTTCTTACTGCTGTTGGGTGTACAGTCAAGTTGATTTTTGACTCAAGAGAAGAACTGCCCCTTAGGGATTTCTGTACTGTAATCTTTATGGAAGGAACCCTGGTAGCGTAGTGGTCAAACCACGAGGTCAGCAGTTTGAACCTACCAGTCGCTCCAAGGAAGAAAGATGAGGCTCCCTGCTCCCATAAAGACAGCCATTCTCAGAAACCCTATACAGGATGGCTGTGAGTCCGAGACTTGACAGCACACAACGACCACCATCACCACCACCAATCTTTATGGAAGCAGATAGCCAGGTGTTTCTTCTACTGAGCTGCTGAGTGAGTCTGAATTGCCAAACTTTCAGTTAACTACTAAACACTGGGAGCCACCACCATCTACAATCTAGAGCTGTTGCTGAGTGCTGATGAGTCAATTCTAACTCAGAGACCCTGTTCAGGGTTTCCGAGGAGCAGCTGGTGGGTTTGAACCGCTGGCTTCATGGTTCACAGTCCTGTGTTGATCCTACAGTGCCGTACCAGGAGTCCAATCTAGAAAGACACAGGCTAATATAATGCAAGTCTCATCTATCATTTTAAACTAGTTGTTGTTGTTGAGTGCCATGGAGTCAGTTCCGACCCATAGCGACCCTGTACAGGGTTTCCGAGGCTGTAAATCTTTACAGGAGCAGAAAGCCCCATCTTTCTCCCATGAACAGCTGGTAGTTTCAAACCGCTAACCTTAAGGTTCACAGCCCGATTCATAACCACTGCACTCCCAGAGTAGCCATGCTAAAAAAAAAGCTTAACACTGATTTTAATAATATATTTCATATAACCCAAAATATCTAAAACACTTTAATTTTAACATATAATAAATGTTTTTAAATCATATAAGTATTTTAATTTTTTTTTTTTGTAGAAAGTCAAAATATGGTGTGCATTTTACACTTACAACACATTTCAGTTCAGATATGTTAAATGTTCACTGAAAATACTTGATCTGTATTTAGATTTCATAAAATTTTCAGTTGAGAACACTGATTCACATACCCAAGTTGCTCTAAATATACTTAAATATTTTCCAATCACTGAATGAAGTACCAGCTTTTAAATTTACATTTATTAAAATAACAAGAGTTTCTTAGTTTCACTAACCAAATTCCAAGTGTTTGGTAGCCACATGGGACCAGTGGCTACGTACTGGATGCACAAATATTGATGTCTTCTTTTTGGAGAAGGTCCTTTGAGGAGTTAAATTTCTAAGACTTCCACACAAAAATAAAACCTGGAAGCAAGCTTTGGGCGATTTGAAGAGTCAGGAAGAACGTGGAGGGAAGGAAAAGACAAGGCAGGGGGAAATCAGCCCAAGAGGACCAGCAAACTATATATACACCTGGCTTCACCTGGCCTAAGGAGGCCTGGTGGTGCTGGGAGTTAGGCTGTTAACTGCAAGATGGGTGGTTCAAATCCACTAGCTGCTTCTTGGGAGACCAATGAGGCTAAGAGAAACCTTACACAGAGTCACTATGAAATCCACTCGATGGCAGTGGGTTTACTTTGTATCCTCCTACTTTTATCCCTCCTCACCTGGGGTCCCAGACAAACGTCCTGGTGACACTCCTCAGGTCCTTGTGCTCAGTAAAGAGGTCAAGGAGCTCCTACGCCTTAGTAGCAACTGGGATTACAGGCACAAGGGTGTTCGCTTAAGTGCTAAGGACCTCGCCGCAGGACCCTTGCCAGGTGTTCACTGCCTCACGCTCTCCCCCTAGCCTCCCACCTCCACACACCTCCTGATCTCCTTGGAACCCTAATGCTGCCCTACAAGGCATGATGTTCCTACCCTCCCAGAGTCTGCCAGCCCTAAGTGGGCAAGTTCTGGCAAACTCTCTCAAGTCTGAGAACAGTAACAACTTATAGGGACCCCACAGAACAGAGTCTAACTGCGGCAGAGGGTTTCCGAAGCTGTCACCTTTGTGGAAATGACTGACCCATCTTTCTGGCGGGTTTGAACCTCGACCAGAGTCGCTAACATGGTTAGCTTTGCCTGACTTTGAAGACCCTCTTACAAGAGGAAGCGTGACCTCTGGAGCCCCCTGCTGGGAAGAGGAGGCACCACCATCCACCATCCACACTGGAGACAGCCCTGATTTCAGAACCTAGAGTGTGCGGGTGCCCACGCTCCACCTGTGCCCTTTTACTATAGAATGACGGGGCAGGGATAAGGACCAAAGTACTCTGTTGTACTATTCATCATAAAAAGCAACTGCAAGCAGGCCAGCTGAACTTTAAGACTACGGCTTAACCTGGGATTCAGCAATGCCTCTCACGTGTACTTTTGTATGCTTCACGATTTCAATGCACCTTTGAGCCATCTGGCAACAGCCCAGGGAAAGAGGGTGCATTGGCCATATCTTATAAAGGGGAGATGAGGGATCTGAGTTATGGCAAGTTCCCACAGTGTCTACAGCTCTGGGGTCATTAGTGACGACAACACAGGTCCACTTCTGCAGATCCAGTGACATGGAAACACCTTCTTATAATAGAATTTGTCATGCTCTTGGGTAACCTCCTGTTGCCAAGCTTTAAGGTGACATTCAAACTCTGGCTTCTGCTCAGGACAAGTCAGACCAAGCTGCAGGTGGGCAAGTCAGCTCAGCTCAGTTTTCTGTTACCCCGCTTCCAAATTCCCAGGGGCACATTCATTGAGCTCTTTTTCCATGGCTAAACTGGAGTGAAGGAATAAACACACATACACTATACAATTCTACTTATTTCAAATTCTAGAAAATGTAAACAAATTATTGTGACAGAAAGTCGGTTGGTGGCTGCCTAGAAATGAGTTGAAGGTACAGGTGGAGAGCTGGGGGACTTTGAAAGGGCAGGAGGAAATCATTGAGGTGATATATATATACTCATGTATTCATTATCTTGATGGTGGTGTTTTCGGCCACATATATCAAAACTGTCCAAATTTTACATTTTAAATACATGCCATTTATCTTAAAGCAATTCTAATTCAATAAGGCTATTGTTAAAGCACACCACATACAGTCAAAGGACATCCTGTCCCAGCTTGGCATGTCCATCCAGAGCTTGTCTCCTTCCTACCCATCTAGTGGGAGAAGCTTGGCCAGGGCTGCCAGTGGTCTGCCAGGAAAGAGCGTGATCTCTTTCACATGCCCAGCTCTGACCTCTCAGTATTGTAAGTCAAAGGCATTCCTTCTGCTTGAGTTCACTTGTCTCAAATATTAACTTTTAATTACCTGCAGTGATGGCAACATACACAGGGCTTATGGGTTCAAGGGCAGACTGAGCCCTTCACAGAAACACAATACAATGATGATGACACGGGCAATAAGCCTCCTCTGGAAGAAGCAAAGGTTCTCTAGTGAGGCAACATAACCAATGAGCTCTTCTACACAGGAGTGGGAAACATCCAGACCTTGGGCCGTGCAAACCCTAGAAATCATGTGGTCCGGCCCTGCCAAGGCAACTGCAGGTGGGACTTGAGAATCAATAAATCTAGGAGCTTTTTTTCCATAGCAACGTAAATTTGTATTAAGTGATGTTAAAAATATCCAAATGGCTGTTAGGAGAAAAAATGTTGCCCACCCCTGTTCTACTGAAACAAGTTTTCCAAGCTCCATCGAGAACTGACAACAGGTCTCCTGTTTCTTAGTTTCTTTCCTTCCCCAGTCACCTAACACACAATCATTTGACGTCTTCTCGAATAAGCCCCTTCCTTTGGTGGAATACTAGGCAGCCATTAACAAGCACTGCTCAATAGCTGATGACTCCTCTTAACCACTGGGTGAACTCCGGATTGATCCCCTTTCTAGCATTCAAAGTAATTTCTAACTGACTGTCTTTTTCAAAATTCTTCATTCAAAAGCAGAGATCTAATATGCAACTACTGTATTCTAAGGCCTGGAAATGCAGCCATGATTTAGACCAAGTCCCAATGTTCAAAGAACTCAATCTCAGGGTATGCACAGGGTGACATTGGGAGGTGAGGACACAGACACAGAAATCACTAACTGTAATTGAGTATGGAGTCCTGGTGGCACAGTGCTTAAGTGCTTGGCCACAAACCAAAAGGTCTGTGGTTCCAACTCACCAGCCACTCTGTAGGAGAAAGGTGTGGTGGCCCGCTTCCATAGACAGTCCAGCCTTGGACACCCTCTGGAGCAGTTCGATCCTGTCCTCTAGGATTGCTATGAGTGAGAACTGATGAGGACTTTGCAGTTTCATTCCAGTTCGACCCCCTGCCAAGAATTTTCTTCTCCACCCCAGATGGACGGAATCAGAATCTGCATTTTAAGAAGATCCCCATGTGATTCGTATGTATTCAGTATATACAAATCACCTGAAAATCTGTGAGAATTGCCAGGAAATCTACTGAAAATGTAGATTCTGATTCAGTCCATCTGGGGATCTTGTTAAAATCTATATGTTGTTGTTAAGTGCCGTCAAGTGAGTTCCAACTCATAGTGACCCTGTACACGGTTTCCAAGAAGCAGCTGGTAGGTTTAAACTGCCGACTTTGTGGCTCACAGTCCAGTGCTGATCCAACAGTGTCACACCATATAACAGTAGATTTTAACAAGATCCTCAGATGATACTTTTGTATACAATATATATATGTATATATATGATACTTTTGTATACAGTATATATTAAATATTTTGATGTATACTTTAAATCTATGCATTTTATGTAAAATACCTTTTGGTTTTTAAAAATCAGGGTCACCATGGTGGACAGGTGTCAGCAGAGCTTCCAGACTAAGACAGGCTAGGAATAAGGAGAGGTGGACTATGTCTAAAGGGTTAGCCACTGAAAACCTAGGAATAGAAGTAGAACATTGTCAGATATAGTTCCAAACGATGAACCTCTCTATATGGAAAGCACTCAAATTGAGACTGGGAAAAAGCTGCCTCCTCAAAGTAGAGTTGACCATAATGATGTGAATGGAGTAAAGTTTTGGGGTCCTTCATCTGCCAATGAACATAAAATGAGGAGACACAGCTGTATCATTCATTAAAAATTTGAACCTGAATGTACAAAGTATGAATCTAGGAAAACTGGAAGGTGTCAAAAATGAAATGGAATGTATCAAGATCTATATGAACTGAAATGAACTGGTATTGGCCATTTTGAATCAGACAATCAGATAGTTCACTAAGCTGGGAACAACAAATTTAAGAGGAATGGAGTCGCATTCATTGTCAAAAAGAACATTTCAAGGTCTGTGAAGTACAATGCTGTCTGTGATAAGGTACTATCCATATGCCTGCATGAAGACCAGTTACTACCACTATAATTCAAATTTACACACCAACCACTAAAGCCAATGATGATGAAACTGAAGAATTCTACCAACTTCTTCAGTCTGAAATGGATCAAATATGCAATCAAGATACATTGAAAATTACTGGTGTTTGGAATGCAAAGGTTGAAAACAAAGAGGAAGGCTCAGTAGTTGGAAAGTATGTGGTCTTGGTGATAGAAATGATGATGGAGATCACATGATAGAATTTTGCAATACCAACGACTTATTCATTGCAAATACCTTTCTTAAACAACATAAAAGGAGACTGACTACATATGGACCTCACCAAATGGCATACAAAGGAATCAAGTTGACTAAATCTGTGGGAAGAGAGGGTGGAAAAGCTCAATGTCATCAACCAAAACAATGCCCATCAATTGCTTATATGCAAGTTTCAGGATAAAGCTGAAGAATAGTAAACAAGCCTACAAAAGCCAAATTATATATCCCACCTGAATTTAGACACCATCTCAAGACCAGATTTGATACATTAGACACTAATGACTCAAGACCAGAAGAGTTGTGGGATGACATCAAGAGCATCATATAGGAAAAAAGCAAAAGGTCAAGAAAGAAGGAAAAGACCAAAATAGATGTCAAAAGAGACTCTGAAACTTGCTCTGCAACATAGATATGCTAAAGCAAATGGAGGAAATGAGGAAGTAAACGAGCTGAACAAAAAATTTCAAACAGCAGCTTGGGAAGACAAAATCAAGTATTATAATGAAATGTGCAAAGACCTAGCGTTAGAAAACTGAGAAATGCTCAGCATTTCTCAAGCAGAAAGAACTGAAGAAAAATTCAACCCTTCACTTGCAATATTGAAGGATTCTATGGGCAAATTATTGAATGATGCAGAAAGAATCAAAAGAGGGTAGAAGGAATATACAGAGTCATGCATCAAAAAGTAATGGACAATCCTTAGCCATTTCAAGAGGTAGCATATGACCAAGAGCCAAAGGTATTGAAGGAAGAAGTAAGTCTAAGATGCACTGAAGGCATTGGAAAATAACAAGGGAACTGCTGGAATACAAATGGAAATCTTTCAGCAAACTGAGGCAGCACTGGAGTCACACACTCATCTTTGCCAAGAAATTTGGACGATGGCTACCTGGCCAACTGATTGAAAGAGAGCCATATTTGTGCCCATGCAAAAAAGAGGTGACCCAATAGAATGCAGAAATCATTGGACAATATCACTAATATCATATACAAGCAAAATGTTGCTACAGATAATCCAAAAACAACTGCAGCAGACATTGACAAGGAATGATCAGAGGTTCAAGCCAGATTCAGATGAGATGGAATGAGGGATATCATTGTGATATCAGATGGAACTTGGCCGCAAGCAAATAATACCAGAAAGATGTTTTCCTGTGATTTATTAACTATTCATAGGCTCACAACTGTGTACATCATGACAAGCTGTGGATAACATTTTGAAGAATGGGAATTCCAGAACACTTAACTGTGCTCATGATGAACCTATACATAGACTAAGAGGCAACTGTTCAAATAGAACAAGGGGACACAAAATGGTTTAAAATCAGGAAAGGTGTGTGCCAGAGTTGTATTCTTTCACCACACATTTTCAAATGGTATGCTGAGCAAATAATCTGAGAAACTATATTATATGAAGAAGAACATGGCATCAGGATTGGAGGAAGGCTCATTAACAACCTGTGATGTGCAGATGATACAACCTTGCTTGCTAAAAGCGAAGAGGACTTAAAATACCTACCAATAAAAATCAAAGACCACAGCCTTCAGTACTGATTGCACCTTAACGTAAAGAAAACAAAAATTCTCACCATGGGACCAATAAATAACATCATGATAAATGGAGAAAACACTGGAGATGTCAAAGTCTTCATTTTGGGGGAATTAATTATTAACACTCATGGAAGCAGCAGTCAAGAAATCAAATGATGTATTGCATTAGGCAAATCTGCTGCATAAGACCTCTTTAAAGTGAAGTTGTCAAGGATTTCATTCTTCTTGGATCAACTATCAACATTCACGGAAACAGCAGTCAAGAGATCAGACGACGTATTGCATTGGGCAAATCTGCTGCACAGGAACTTTTTAAAGTATTGAAGAGCAGAGATGTCAGCTTGAGGACTAAGGTGCGCCTGACCCAGGCCCATGGTGTTTTCAATAGCCTCATATGGATGCGAAAGCTGGACAGTGAATAAGGAAGATCGTAGAAGAATTGGTGCCTTTGAGTTGTAGTGTTGGAGGACAATACTGAAAGTGCCATGGACTGCCAAAAGAACCAATAGATCTGTTTTGGAAGAAGTGCAGTCAGAGTGCTCCTTGGAGGCCAGGATGGCTAAGCTTCGTCTCTCATACTTTGGACATATTGTCTGGAGGAAATAGTCGCTGGAGAAGGATGTCATGCTGGGTAAGGTGGAGGGTCAGAGAAAAAGAGGAAGACCCCCAACGAGATGGATTGGCCAAGTGGCAGCATTGATGGACTCAAGTGTGGCAACAGTAGTGAGCTTGACCCAGGATCAGACAGTGTTTCATTCTGCTGTGCATGGGGTCGCTATGAGTCGGTTCCGACTTGATGGCACCTGACAACAACAACAAAGTGTTCAAGAGTAAAGATGTCAGTTTGAGGACTAATGTTAGCCTGACCTAAGCCATTGTATTTTCAATCACCTCATATGCATGTGAAAGTTGGACAATGAATAAGGAAGACCATAGAAAAAATTACGTATTTGAATTACGGTGTTGGAGACACATATTAAAAGTATCATGAACTGCCAGAAGAACCAATAAATCTGTGTTGGAGGCAGTACAGTTAGAATACTCTTTAGAAGTCAGAATGGGAGAAATTGTGGTTAAGTGCAGGGTCAGTGAAATCGAGGAAGACCCCCCAATGAGATGGTCTGTGGCAGTGGCAGCAGAAATGGGATCAAGCATAGCAGTAATTGTGAGGATGCTACAAGGCTAGGCAGTGTTTCGTTCTGTTGTGCACAGTATCACTGTGAGTCAGAACTGACTTAATGGCATTTAATAACAACAACAACATGGGCAAAATATTGAATGATGTAGAAAGCATCAAAAGAAGATTGATATTATGCTACGCTGAAGAATAACAAGGAAACGGCAAGCCACCGCATA
>NW_006408522.1:6168324-6169785 GCF_000296735.1 Chrysochloris asiatica
GATGGAATGAATGTAAAACTAAAGTTCTCTCATGTAAACTATAACATAATTCACAATAAAACATTAAAAAAAAAAAAAAGAAGATTGAAGGTGTACACAGAGTCACTGTACCAAAAGGAAATGGTCGATATTCAACTATTTCAAGAGATAACATGCAATCAAGGGAAGGAGGTGGAAAAACAAGGTAGAGAAGGGAACACGTAGGTAGGTTTGCATGGGCTAAATGGGACAGAGGTAAATAGTGATGTATGCTCAACTTTGCAACAACAGGACTCTGGGATCAGGGATCGAGGCACAGCCTGAATGGGTAAAAGAGAGAAAATAATGTTAAGATGCTTGACGTCTAAGGTGCACCTAACCCAGTCCATGGTATTTTCAGTAGCCTTTTATGATTGTGAAAGTTGGACAATGAACAAGGAAGACCATAGAAGAAGAACTGATGTATTTGAATTATGATGTTGGAGGAGAATATTAAAAGTACCATGATGCACAAGAATACCCAAACTTGCAGTTAGTACCCATTTGACCTAGCCTCGAAGGCTTGATGATCTGAACTTGACCAGAGGAAGATTTAAAAAAAATTTTTTTGATAAAGGAAACAAGGGTAAATTGCTACAATTTGATGAACCTGACCTATACTCATGGAGATAGTAACTCTAAATACCAACAGAGAGGGAAGGAGTCTTCACATCAAGTATCAATGCTATCACATCTGTACAAAGGGTAGCTAGGGACAGGCAACTTAGACATTGACCACCTAAAATGAGGGGGCGATGAAGGCATGAAGTGACTGGCTTACAAGGTTTCAAGCAGGAGTTTAGTTTAAGAATATGGGGGGAAAGAAAGAGTCCCCACTGAATAGACTTTATCTTGTCTAGATGGGTCTGGTGAAAAGAGATGGGGATAAGATTCGTATGATTCAATAGTGAGTAACTGTTATTATGACTAATTGCAACTGTTACATTTGTAAAGGTAGAAGTTTTGTAACAAAAATGGGGGAGTAGTTAATCTTACAGTCCAGAAACAAAGGACCCTAGGACCATCAAGGGAGAAGAGCACAATTGGAATGCGAGACCTTATCCAGAGAAGCAGTGACACCAGAGATGGAAGCAGAGATGGGGACATGGAGAGAGGGAGAGGCTGAAGACTCTAGATTCATGGGAAGAGAGGGACTAAGAGATAGTGGCCAGGAGGCAGACTTGCAGAATGAGCCCTTTGGCAGTGTAAATTATTATATATGCCTGAGTGTTGTTTTTTTAAAGAGCTAAAGTGAATAGAGAGAAATACTGTTAACCGATGGTACATGGATGGGATTTTAAATCATTGTAATGAAGAGAGTGACGTGGTGCTTCCCTGACCAGGCAACTCAGAGTAGCCACTAGAGAGGGAGAGAAAGGAATAGTCAGAAACACCACACTAGAAGGCTTGTAAGTCCGTCTTCTGCCTATGACTGATTGGAAT
>NW_006408522.1:6171045-6197513 GCF_000296735.1 Chrysochloris asiatica
TGGCAGTGAGATGATATACGATGGAATGAATGTAAAACTAAAGTTCTCCCATGTAAACTATCATATAATTCACAATAAAACATTTAAAAAAAAAATCTTTGTAATGAAACAAGGTGTATGATTTGTTGAATGTAAAACTGATAGTCTGCCCTGTAAAGTTTCACTCAATCCACAATAAAAATTAAAGAAAAAGAAATTGAAAATGTCAACAACAAAAAAGTACCATGAATTGCCAGAATAACAAACAAATTTGTCTTGGAAGAACAGCCAGAATGGTCCTTAGAAATCAAGATGGCTAGACTTCATCTCTCATACTTTGGACATGTTATCAGGAGACACCAGTCTCTGGAGAAGCAAATCATGCTTGGTAAAGTGGAGGAGGGTCAGTGAGAAAGAGAAAGACTCCCAATGATATGGATTGACACAGTGGCAGCAGCAATGGGCTCAAATGTAACAATTGTGAGGATGATAGGGGACCCAGCAGTGTTTCATTTTGTTGTACATCAGGTTGCTATGAGTCTGAACTGAGTCGATAGTACCTAACAACAACATATGAAATAGGATTCATTTTTTGTTAAGTTGACTTTGCATCCTATAACCTTGCTAAACTCCCTAATTAGTTCTAATATTCTTTTCTGCAGCTTCCTCTTCTAGCAATAATCTTTGTTAACTCCCACCAAATGACTGGGTTATTGTTATTGTTAAGTGCCATTGAGTCGGTTCCAACGTGCAGTGACCCTGTATAGGGTTTCCGAAGAGTGGCTGGTGGGTTTGAACTGCCAACCTTGTGCTTATCCTACAAAGCCACACCAGGACTCCAATGACTGGGTAAAATTATGCAAATGTGAGGTGCTTGTGGCCCACCAAGGGGATTGGATCGTAAATAAGGGGCATGGTATTCTTCTGGGTAGGGTGGGACATTCAGATAACGTGTATGGGACCATAAGGTGGAGATTAATCAGTTGTGCCATCTCCAACGTCTTTAAATGAGCCATCCTAGAAGCAGAAAGGGGGCCTTAATGACCATCAAGAAAGATGAATCAGGAGTGGACTGCATCCTTTAGACTGGGATCTGACGTTGGGAACCTCCTCATTCCAGGAGACAGAGAGCTGTGACACCAGAAACAGCAAGAAGCCGCGGAGGCAGTGGGATCACCAGACCCACGTGACACAGATGGTAGGTGTCCTCGTCCATGGAGGGAGGCACTTGAGTGTCTTTGGGCAGGCGGCTTGCTGGTGAAGTAGGGTGCCTCCAGGCATTTGGAGGAACTAGAGTTGAGTGCCTTTGGGCCAAGGCTTACTCGTGGAGTGGGGTGCATCTGGGCATTTAATTGGCAGAGCTAAATAAGAGTTGTGAAACACTGGGATTGCAGGGAGAGAGCCAGGCCAGGGCACGAGGTCTGTTGAGAGGTGGCTGCCTTGATCAAATCATCTGATCCCGAACCTGAATCGTAACCCATTGTTGTTGTGAGGTGCTGTCGAGTTGGTTCTGACTCATAGCAACTCTATGTGCAACAAAACAAAACAAAACAAAACAGTGCCCGGTTCTGAACCATTCTCATAATTGTTGATACGCTTGAGCCCACTGCTGCTGTCATGGTGTCAAGCCATCTCTTTGGAGGGCTTCCTCTTTTTTGCTGACCCTCCATTTTACTAAGCAAAATGCCTTTCTCCAAGGACTGGTCCCTTCTTGTAATGTATCTGAAGTATGTTACTCATAACTGTGAGTGTGATCTGTGAGTTATGTGGTTATTGTGACAAAGGATCAAACCAGCAGAAGAGTAGAGCGTGCCGTGAGCAGGATGGTGAGTTTCAGAGTTGGTGAAAAGGTTGGAGGGTGGAGGAACGTCTGACCTCCATGTCACAGGAATCAGCCTTGGGCTGCTGATTACATCCTGGTCCACCTCCCTCCTTGTGAAATTAGAGGAGGTCAGATGCCCCTGCCATGCCATTTTTACACATGAAAACAAAGATCCCCACTGTCTCATTCTTTTTCATCCATTTAAGAGTCTAGGCACAGTGTTGTAAATACAGCGTAGGTCCAGAAGAAACATTGCAAACCCCATTTCTGACTTTGCCTGAGCACTGCAAAGCATATAGTTCAACTACTGGGATTTAAAGTAATCCACAGGCAGGTGAGAAGTACCACCTACAAATGACTGAGCCAGATGGGTTTATTACAGTGACCTTACCCAAAACCAAACCAGTTGTCATCAATTTCAACTAAATTCCAAACAAGTAACAAATAAATTAGAGCCGTAATTCAGTGTGGGACCTGGTTTGTTTCCCAAGGACACACACCTCTTGCTCTGGCTTACAGGGCGTGAGTAAAAAGCCCTTGGTCTTTAAAGATATTTAATGATAGTCAATAGAATTCAGATATTGCCTCAGTTCAAACCAGAATGAACAGGCAGCATATGAGGGGGCTTAAAAATGTTTGTGGAAAATGGAATGAAAAAATGATGGAATCTTTTCACAAACTTTTTGAAACCCCCTTGAATGTTTTTTTTTTTTTTTAATTTTTATTTTGATGTTTTGTTGAGCGTATATACAACAAAACATACATCAATCCAAACTTTGACATCCCCCACTTAACGACATTGATAACACTACAATTTGTGAAGCCATCCTCACTCTTCTTTTCTGAGTTCTTCCTCCTCCATTAACATCAACTCACTGCCCCCTACAATTCCTATCTTTCCAGTTGCTGTTTTCCACTCGAGCCCATACAGATCATCCTGAACACAGCAGCATATGTCTTGGGTTTCAAGTCCTAACAATTCTCTAAGTCTCCTGTCTGATGGTGAAGACCAAAGCTCCAGACCTCTGATGTACTGTCTCATCAAGCAGAGGAAGCCCAAAATACCTCCATAGGCTACTCAGGAGCACTGGGTGTAAATGAAATCATATTCTCGTCAACAAACTGTCATCTGCCATCGAGTTGATTCTGACTCATGGAGACGTATGTACAACAGAACGAAACACTGCCCAGTCCTGCATCATTTTCACAATCATTATTAAGCTTGAGCCCATTGTTGCTGCCACTGTGCTAATCCATCTCATTGGGAGTCTTCCTCTTTGTTGCTGACTTTCCACTTTACCAAGCATGATATCCTTCTCCAGGGACTAGTCCCTCCTGACAACATGTCTGAAGTATGAGAGGCGAAGTTTCGTCATCCTGGCTTCCAAGGAGCATTCTGGTTGTACTTCTTCCAACATAGATTTGTTTGTTCTTCTGGCAGTCCATGATATGTTAATATTCTCCTCCAACACCATAACTCAAATGCATCAACTAGTCTGTGGTCTTCCTTGTTCATTGCCCAACTTTCACATGCATTTGAGGCTACTGAAAATACCATAGCTTGGGTCAGGCTCACCTTCGTCACCAAATTGAAATTACTCTTCAACACTTTAAATAACCCTTGTACAGCAGATTTTCCTAATTTGTGACTTAATTTCTTGACGGCTGCTTCCATGAGTATTACTGGTGGATCAAAGCAAAATGAAGTCTTTGACATCTATCTTTTCTCCATTTATCATGACATTATCAAGTTATTTATTGGTTCAGTGGTGAGGATTTTTGTTTTCTTTACACTGAGGTGCAACCCATACCAAAGGCTGTGGTTTTTGATCTTCATCAGTATTTTAAGTCTTCATTTTCAGCAAGCAAGGTTGTATCATCTGCATATCTCAGGTTGTTAATGAGTCTACCTCCAATCCTGATGCCATATTCTTCTTCATAAAATCTAGCTTCTTAGATTACTTGCTCAGCATATTAATTGAATAATGGTGAAAGAATACAACCCTGGCACACACCTATTTTGATCTTAAGTCAATCATCAGTCTCTCCTTGTTCTGTTTGAGTGACTGCCTCTTAGTCTATGTACAAATTTCTCATGAGTACAACTAAGTGTTCTGGAATTCTCATACTCCACAATGTGGTCCACAGTTTGTCATGCATGATCCACACAGTAGAAAGTCTGCATCATCACTAAAGCACAGGTAAATGTCTTTCTGGTATTCTTTGCTTTTAGCCAAGATACATCTGACGTCAGCAACGATACTCCTCGCTCCATGTCCTCGGCTTGAACCTCTGACAGTTACGTCAGTGTAATGTTGCAGCCGTTTTTTAAATGATCGTGAGTATAATTTTAGTTGTATGTGATATTAATGATATTATCTGATGATTTCCACATTCTGCTGGGTCTCCTCTTTGGAATGGGTATAAATATGGATCTCTTCCAGTCAGGTGGCCAGGTAGCTGTCTTCCAGATTTCTTGACATAGATGACTGAGTCCTCCAGTGCTTCATAAATTTGTTGAAAGCTTTCAATTTGTGTTCCATCAATTCTTGGTCCCTTGTTCTTTGCCAATACCTTCAATGCACCTTGGACTTCTTCCTTCAGTATCATTGGCTCTTGAACGTTATCAACATCCTGAATACTGCCTCAGTCCCTCTTGGGCACTAGCAGGTCAGTACAAACCCCTGACTTGGACCTTACTCTGATGGGTTTCCGGAGAAAGAACTAGGGTGGTTGTTGTTGTTAGGTGCCATCGAGTCAGTGCTGACCCATAGGGACCTTATGCACAGCAGAACGAAACACTGCCCAATCCTGGGCCAACCTCACTACTGTTGCCACGCGTGAGTCCACTGATGCTGCCACTTGGCCAATCCATCTCGTTGGGGGTCTTCCTCTTTTTCTCTGACCCTCCACATTACCAAACATGATATCCTTCTCCAGTGACTGGTCCCTCCTGACAATATGTCCGAAGTATGAGAGACGAAGTTTGGCCATCTTGGAACCAAGGAGCACTCTGGGTGCACTTCTTCCAAAATGGATCTATTGGTTCTTTTGGCAGCCCATGGCACTTTCAATATTCTCCTCCAACACCATAACTCAAAAGCATCAAATCTTCTACAGTCTTCCTTATTCACTGTTCAACTTTCACATGCATATGAGGTTATTGAAAATACCATGGCTTGGGTCAGGTGCACCTTAATCCTCAAGCTAACATCTTTGCTCTTCAACACTTGAAAAAGTTCTTCCTGAAACCCCTGGATTAATTCATTGGGGAAAAGAAAATGTCTGGTCCCCTTACTAGGCCAGGATCTGCTTCCAGAGTTGCATGTTCAAACAGCTTTCTGAAACCAAAAGTCTGCAGATGGAGGTCCCTCATGAACATGCCCGGTGATTACTGATTCATACTCAGCAAACCAGTCACATTGGCCTGAGGCAATCGACAATCAGGTAACACCCCCCACCCCCACCCCCCACCCCCACCCCCGTGTGGACTAGCGGAACTCCGGGGAAAACCAACAAGCATCCCCCGTCAAGGTCTGATTGAAGCCTGGAAACTGACCATCCCACAGAAACCAATATCCTCTCAGAAAAGAGGCCAAAAAATTCATTCTGGCTAGCTCATCCCCATCAAGCCGTCTCCCTGCTTCAAAAGAAGAGACGCCTATGGCTCACAACAGGACGGATAGGCAATACCAGGTTATTTTACTGAACAATCTGAATATTACCCTGTGACTTACGGGGCAACTAAACCTGCCATCCTCATCCCTGATGTGGCAACTGGAGGGCTGAACCATGATTGTATAGAAATCATTGACCAATTATTCTTCAGCCCACCTGACCTGTTTGATTATATCTGGTGGATTAGACGTTATTCGTAAACAGAAGTAGTTACATGGAAAAAGGAACTTGGATAGCAGGGTGTGTAATAGTAATCTTACAAGACCGGGTAGAGGTAATAGCCCTCCTGCGGGGGATCTCAGCTCAAAAAACTGAATTGATTGCACTGACAAAGGCATTAGAAATGTTGGCAAGAAAAACTGAATGTGTACCCAGAGGATTTTAGTAGAACTGAGGCAGAAGGATTTGAGAGAGGGGTTAAAGAATTAAAAGCAGATGACCAGAATCTGGCAGTAGAAGACCTTGTAAAAATGTAGAAAGTTGCCCATGTCCCTGTGACAACCTGGAATGGGTGGAACCCACAGAGTCTATGGGGAGGGTAATTCTTCACCTTTAAAGGGTTCAAAGACCCTTGTGGGTGGAGACCTGCTTTATTTGGAATTTACTTAATCAGTCCATGCCTACTCCCACTAGAAATCAGGGCCATAGGAACTGCCACTAAAATAATAATCAATCAAAAAGGGTACCAACAATCCAAATCAATATAAAAATACCATTCCTTATGCAACAGCAACATGTAGATGATGCCCCTGGGAAAAAGGTCCCAAAGGGCATCAAAGGAGGGAATGACCAGGAAAAGGTAAAAATCACTCACTGCCCTCTCCACCCAGGAGGCAAACTAAACTGCTAATCAGGTCACCAAATGGGACCAATCCCTCTGGTTTTCCCCCTCCCCTCAAACAGGTATGTAGCCTGGCCCCTCCCCGACTCTGACCCCATACAGGCCTGTGTTGCCCTCCATTCAGGGCTCAGAATCTGGAGAAATGAGCTCCTCTGAGTCAGCCGGCTTAATAAAATCTGAAACTCTGCTTCACCTCTCCAAGTGGACTCGGTTTCTTCAACCATGAATCTAAAACCGCTGTCACACTACTAGGCGATGGTTTATAAATTCACTGCTTCACAATCACTTAAACCCAAGCCAACCCACTGCTCAAGTCTGACTGCCAGCACCCCTAGAGGACAGCACAGACTGCTTCTTAGGGTTTCTGAGACTGTAAATCTTTAAGGGAGCAGGCATCTTTTTCCCATGGAGCTAATGGTAGGGTTGGACCACCAACCTTGTGGTTAGCAGTCCAATACTGCACCACCAGAGCTCCTATAATTACCTAATAGATTGTACAAAGTGAGGTACCGGACTCTCTCCTGCTTGGTTTAAGACATCACAAGTAACTTCTCTGTGCAAACTGTCTCTGAACACACAGAGATAAAACACACTTTATGAATTTTAAGTCAGATAGCAAAGACTTGCTCTTTGAAAAAGGACTCAGTCCTGGTCAGTCATTAACAGACAGAATGTACTGCCAGGTTTTAGGAGACAAAAACCACAGTAGTTACAGATAATGAAAGATACGATGTAGTCTAAATAGGAAACATGGGAGTGAGTAGTGCCAAACAATCTTTTTATTGTTCACTGAAAAAGACAAGTCTGGAAAGATTCAATTGCATTAAGTATTGAAGGCAAGGTCTGATATCACATGTACGTTTGACATAAAAGTATAACTTATATAAAATGTTATACACTTTATACAGAGGCAGTACTTACTTCTCTGAACACCAAAATTTAATAGAATGAAGTTTTAATTTTGAAATTATTATAAGGTAAGTAATATACATTATATAATTAATTGCTAAATGAGATATGCAAACATTGCAGTCATAAACAAAATATCCTAAGCAAAGCGCTTTATAATTGTCGTGTTGTGCCACCTACTTGTCTACTTGGCATTAGGGATGGTGGGTCCCAGAAAAAAACCAGGGCTAATACAAAGCAGTCCTCTCGAGGAGCTTTGGACAGAGAGGCCGGCCACTGATGCCCACGACGGGCTGCCACCCCTGCCGGACAGCCAGCATGGCTTCACTGGTGCCCGCAGGCCCTCGCCGACAGCCAGTCCCCAACATGGGACAAGGGGGACAAAGTGGGACAAGCACAGTGGAGGAAGCTTGGGTCACCACCACTGTCAGTGCCTCAACTCTACAGTAAAGAACACCTGGCATTTTAGGTGTGAAGCCAACACGCAGAGCCAGCATAAAAACGTGCTTGGGAATAAACATGTTCACACCGGGAAGTAAAGCCATTTATTTCTGTGCAGTCTGTAGGTACCGTCATGTATGCCTGCCCGCCACTGTCCCCATGAAGAGGCCCTGGAAAAGCTACTGCTGCTGCTACTCTGTTCCCAGTCAGGAAGGTCAGGCTAGAGGCAACAAAACTCCCCAGCCGTGACTAGTCATTCAAAGGAATTCAAAATAAATACAGAGAAAGAAAGAAACATAGCTTTTCTTAGAGAGCAGCCAGACTGAACTCTCTTATCCACATGGTGACACACCTGAGCACCGCAACAATAACCAACAACTCCACGGCCAACTTCAAGTAGATCCACATGGCCTCCCCATACATCATCTCCTAACCAAATACGAACAGGGCTCAGAAAGCTCATCACAGATCACGCACCCCCCATCCCCAAAAGACATCTAAATACATACACAGCAGCAAAGGAAGAACATATATACTCACTCTCTGAGACAAAGCAAGGCTATCTGAAACAACGGGGCGGGAGTGCATCGGAACAATGCTCACTCACACTTGGGAGACACCGGAGTGACAAAGCTCCTTGCTCATGGGCATTCACAGATTATCAAATGACTTCCTGAACTAAGACAACAGTTTCACCATCAAAGAAAAATTTCCTCTCACCTGAGAAGTTTTTATAAATGAGCTTTTGCAATATCCCAGCTTCTTAACTTACTATCAAACTATGAATGAACAGAGGGCAGCCTCAGAGCTCAGATATGTACTATGAATATTCTCAAATGTTCTATACTTTGCGAATCTATAAACATCCTATCAGACTACCCATTTAAGATAGCAAGTCAGTAGCAATAACTGAATACATACCTGTATGCTTATTCATCAAAGAATACCACAGTCTGATGAGCATTCCAGCCCAGTGAGTATTAATCCCATTAAGATACAACACACGGTTAATTTCACTCTTCAGTGTCTATGGCTTTAGTGCTTTTGGTCTAAGGAGAACCTTGTATCAAGTCAGTAAATTACAAATGCCAATGGAAGTATCTGCATTAGTGAAGGAAACTTTAGGGGAGTAACTAATTCCTATGAAACCGTTTACAACCTTGCTTAGAAGCCTTTCGCCTAGTCAAACACTGCATTGAGAAATTTTCACAACTTACACTAATGTTGTACGTTCGTAAAGGTCTCGTTCACAAGGAAGGTTCTGGTCCCTGGAA
Source organism: Chrysochloris asiatica (assembly GCF_000296735.1). Lineage (NCBI taxonomy): Eukaryota > Metazoa > Chordata > Mammalia > Afrosoricida > Chrysochloridae > Chrysochloris > Chrysochloris asiatica. Next base: position 6,179,990 of record NW_006408522.1, read on the forward strand.
GGCATATGGCCAGCCCACACTACTGACCATATTTCTGTTTTGAACATGCTCATCATTCTTCCCCCACCAAAGTATCACCAGACTCACCTATGCATTGTGTCCCAGCTAAGCCCTGACTGCTGTTCCTCCTCCTTTTGGAGGCTCTAGTCTGCATCGCTGAGGGATCACCTTAAGGTAGAGGTCATTTCTGTTTCACACTCCCAGCTCCCCCAAAGCCATCCACTGAAAGCAATTTCTAGCTAGGTAGGCACACTTCACTGGCATTTTTTCTTTATAAAGAAAATCAAAAGGGTTGTTCTGAATACCTTGGTTTTCCAATCACAGAAATGCTTTATTTGCTACCCAAACCCATAATGTACTAGATGTAAAGATTACATGGATTATGTAAAAGCATGAATTTGTCAATTTTATACAACACCATTTTGGGGAAAGTGTTATTTAGTATAGCATAAGTGCCCATCTCACCCTGGTAGTTTGCTCTCCTCGAGCCAGAGAAGCCTGTCTCAGGGCGCCACCCAGCTCCCAGCACGGCTGAGGTAAAAGGCCGGTCCCACCAAGCAGCTACACTGCAGCCAACAAGAGCCACCGGGCATAGTCATGAAAAACATCAAATGGAGGGAAGGCTTTGTACAAAATAAACTTGATTCTGTAGCCCCTTCCTGAGGATTCAGAAAGTAATCATTTTTAGTTAAATAAACTGAACCTATGCTCAAAATCCATGTCATGCCATAACAAGAACAATCTAGAATGAAAAAAACAAAAACAAAAACCCTTCAGAGACGTAACAGCTTATCTATCGGTATCTTCCTTGGCTAAATCATCGTCCGTAGGACAGCAGGTGCACTTCATGGGGGTACTGAGAAGCACAGCCGGCCTCGTTCTCATACAGCGACGGAGGTGAAAGCAGAGCAAGGGATGGTAGCCCTTTAGCCTTTTGTGACTTCACAACTTAAAAAGATGACATGGTGGCGAAGAGTCGGAACAGACCGGACAGCACCCAAACATCACCACCACCACCAGAATTTACCACTCAGGCATTTGCTTGCCCAGTCCAGGTGAGGCAGCAGCTGAACACCGGATTCTTATTTCCTTCTGGCATTCTCATGGACACTGGTGCTTCTCAACTTGACTGGGTATCAGAATCCCTTGGGAAGCTTTTTAAAAACACTCACTGCCTAAACCAATTCAACCTGGAAGGTGTTGCACAGACATGGCACGCTTCATGTTCTTCGAGTGATTCTGGGGTGCAGCTGGGATGCGCACCACCGATGTGGCAGGAAAGCCATCTGGTGGGACTCTTTTCTAGATAGTTTTTTTTGTTTTTCCCTAAGATCTACCAGGAAACGGGACTTTTAGATAAAGGCACAGTTGTGCTTCCTGTGAAGACGCAGCCTGCTTGCTTGGGAGGTTATCTGGAGCGCTGGTTGAAAAGGAGAAAGTCCTTGTCTTGGCAGAGCAGACAGAGCTTGAGGCTTCGGAAGGAGCCCCCAGCAACGAAGAACGCCCAGATGCCCATGAGCACCAGGACGGTGTAGGATGACACCAGGTTTATCCCATAGTGAGGACTAATCAAGGTCTGCAAAGGAAAAAGCAATCAGCAAGTTTATGCCACATGTGCACAGGACCCACAGCTAAAGAACATGGAATGTTTTCAGTAGCGAGGTCTGCTTCACTAAACATACAATGCATGCCACTGTTAAGGAGTGAAACCCCCAAAACCCATTGCCATCAAGGCAATTCTTACAACGACCCTACAGAGCAGAGCAGAACTGTCCCCTCTCCTACATTTCCCAAGGCAGTAAATTTGTGTGCGTGTGTATTGTTTTTAAGCATATCCTGAAGTGATCTACTCACTGGAAATAACTAGATCACTGATTTTCAAGTGCTTTAGCAGCAGACACCATCTTTCAAATGACAGCTTTGTACAGAGCAAGAAAACAAACTATAGAAGTTGAACTGTTCCTTTAACACGCACTGGGAAGCTACATCTCAGCATCTCAATTTGACCTTTCTCTTTTGATCCCTAAACCAGACTTTCCAGAATCGCTACGGCTCTTTGGAATACATGTTTTTTGGAAACCACTAATAGTAAATGTTTGGAGTCTAGGATTGAACTGAGAATGTGACGTGCTATTTATGGTACAGAAGGAGACGGGCACATCTTTCTCCCGTGGGCTGGCTGGTAGGTTTGAACCACTGAGCTTTTGGTTAGCAGTTGAATGCTTAACAACTGCACCACCAGGCCTCCTTTTTTGAAGAGCACTAGGCCCCAAAAGAGCTTGGTGTGGTGCTATAGGATAAGCACTGGACTGCTAACCTCAAGGTCAGCTGTTCTAACCCACAAGTTACTTTTGGAAACCCTATACAGGGTCACAATGAGTCAGAACTGAGTACTCGATGGCACACAGTGGGTTCCAAAATGACCCAAAGAACTAATGAATTAACCTCACCACTCATCAACAGACATTATCTGGCAGATCTGTGCTTTGCTAGGTTCAAATGGAGATAATAAAAAGTAATTAGAAACCAGAACCCAATGGAAAACTCAATAGACCATACATGCTTTATAACCTGGGCTTTGGGATAAAATTAATTTCTGTTCATTAAATTGCCTTTTAAATTTTCATGAAAACGAAATAAATCCTAGTGACTTGAGGTAATGAGATATCCTTTATATTCAAGAGGACATGAGGGAATAGTATCTTTTTTTCACCTTCCAAACTGTTGGGAGTTCCAAAAGTTTATTCATTCAGAAAAAGCTGGTAGAGTGCCACTGTGTACCAGGTGCCCTGTTAGATGTTGGGAGTGCAGCAGTGAAGACCGAAGCCTCTACCTCAATTGAGCTTACGTGCTAGTAAGGGAGGCAGTCAGTGCACAAGGGAACAAATGAATAAACCAAAGCATTACAAATTGTGGTGAATGCTAGCGCAGAAAAACTGTAATTGTGATGATGCTAATATGGGTAAGAACAAGGTGATCTACTTAGATGGGCAACGAAGGCCCTGAGGAAGTGAAAGTTGAGACCTCTGGGAGATAGCAGAATGAGGCATGTGAAGAGGACCAAAGGAAGAGCGAGAAGGAGGGGAACAAAGAGCGTGAGGCAACCAAGATGTGACAAGAGGTCAGTATCAATGATGAGCAGAGCCCGAGAGGAGGTCAGAGAGGACGGCAGGGACTGACAGTGTTGTAGGTTACATAAAGCAGTATGGATTTTTCATCTGTGCATATGCAGAACCACAGAAGGGTTTTTCGACGGGGAGCCAATGAAAGTCCTGATTTCAATTTTTAAAACCCCCGAGAAAGGACTAAGGGAGACTATGGTGCTCGCCTGGTGACTAGTGAGGAAGACAGCACACTACATGCAGAGAGCACAGGATAGCGACTTAGACCAGGCTGGTGGTATGGTAGACAAGACAGGCACTGAGCATTTTCTGTCCTCTTCAGAACTCACCTCAAAGTGAAAAATTCTAATTTACTTTACAGGGTGGTAAGCTCTTTTATAAGGCGCTCTGGTAGTCTAGTGGTAATGAGTCGGGCTGCTAACCTCAAGGTCAGCAGTTCAAAACTACCAGCTGTTCTGCAGGCGAAAGATGAGGCTTCCTGCTCCCATAGAGATTTATAGCCTCAGAAACCCCATGCAGGGTTGCTATGAGTCAGAACTGACGCCACCACACATAACCACCACCACCACCACCACCACACCAAGCTCTTTTGTGTCCTGGTGTGGTGCTGTGGGATCAGCACTGGACTGCTAACAAAGGTCGGTGGTTCAAACCCACCAGCTGCTCCTTAGAAAAGCTTATACAGGGTCGTTATGAGTCAGAGCCCACCTGACAGTACTTAACAAGTTCTTTTGTATTTTTCTTTAACAAATATTTTTTTCTCTGTTAAACAATTCAAAAGTAATACATGTTTGTTGTAGAAAATTAGAATATACAAATGAGCAAAATAAATAAAAATTTAAACTATTAAAATACAGATCGGTTAATATTTACTAAACAGAACACAAAAAGTACAAAACATAAAGAAAAAGATAAATTTATTTGTTCTACATATATCTGACAAAGGATTCTTTCATGGGTATATGGGGAGTGGGGTTTCAAAAAGTTTGTGATAAAAATAGCATTAAAAAATAACAGAATTACTCCAGAACTTTTTGAAGCCCTGTTATATAATGTGACAGACACCACAACATACCCATCAGGATAGCGGAGGAACTACAATTCATAGATTACTGGTGGGAGTAGAAATCAACCCACTCCAGAAAACGAGTGGATGAACAGTTGAACGTATTTCTAGCCAACAGCCCAGCAATTCCATTCCTAGGCATATATGCAAAAGTGTACATGTGCTCCCCAAGAGACACACACTGAAGTGTCCAGATCAGCAGTACTCATAATATTTACAAACTAGAGACGCCATCAATGGCTCTAGTTTGTAGAATGGATACATTTTGGTATCGTCACACAACAGAATACTATACTTCAATGTGTAAGCAGTCTAGAGCTCCATACAGATACATCTTACATTGTTCAACAAAAGGAGCCAGACCCCAAAGCAAATACATGATTCCATTTACATAACACCAAAAGGCAGCGCGAGCTGTGGTGTTACAGGAGGGTGGTTACACTGAGAAGGGTCGTGACCAGAAGTGACATAGGAGGGCAAGCTAGATAGGTGTGTTCACACTGTGAACATTCATCAAGATGTGCATTTTGGATTCGTGTACTTTTCTATGCATATGTTATTTTTAGTAAAACCACTACTTAAGCGGTCATAAGGTACTGTTGTTAAGTGCTGTCGAGTCGGTTCTGACTCCTAGCAACCCTGTACAGGGTTTTCTAAGGAGCAGCTGGTGAGTTTGAAGCACAGACCTTGCGGTTCAAACTGACCTTTCGTTCCAGGGTATTATCCTGCAGCGCCACGCCAGGACTTCAGATATAAGGGACTAGGTTTCAAAACAGAGTCTGAACACGGGGATGGCACTCACCAAGGCTGACACGAGCAGATGGGTCAGGAGAACCACAAGAAGGGTGCACCACCTTCTCTTCTCACAGCCGTCAAAAAACACAATGCCCCAGAAGATGTGCAGTAAAACGATACCCAGCGTCATGAAAGCTGAAAGACAGTCAACCATTAGGGCCCAGCCCCCAGACGACAGACAGCGCCGCACAGACTCTTGGGGTTCATGTCGCCTAAAGGAGCATTTAAACTCATCGGATGCACACGGGATCTGGACACACACTGATTCCAATGGTAATCAGGAAAATCACATTTCTCAGTGTGGGGTCCCCTCTGCACAGCTTCTCCTCTAGAAGGTAAAACAAAAAGCCAACCTGAAGTTGCTTTTAAATCCATTCCCCTAAGAAGGCCATAAAACCATTCTGACCAGCTCCCCACACTCCATTAACCTTCTACCCTCATTAACAGACCTTTGTCAATTAAAAAGAACTACTTTCAGTTTAAAACCAGTCCCTTCACTAAAGTGAAATGTCTTCTCAGATCTTAAAAAAAGAAAAAGACCAATGGAAAAATGTTGTTAATGCTGTGTGGTATCTTTTACCTTCTTTCAGGAGAATCATTTAAGTAAACGTCATATGAAACAGCCTATCGTACTAAAGACTCCTGGTGTGGCGCTGGAGGATCAGCACGAGGCTGAGAACCATAAGGTCGGGAGTTCACACCTACCAGCTGCTATTTGGAAACACTATATAGGGTTCATATGAGTTGGAACCTACGCAATGGGCATAACAATCTTACTAAAGTGAATTAGCGCCATCTAGTGAAAGAAGCTGTGCAGTGTTTCTGAGAGCAGCTGGTGGGTTTGCGCCAACTCTCCAACAACAACATATGCATATGGAGCCCTGATGTGGTGCTGAACTGCTAAATTGCGATGAGTTGGAACCTACTCGATGGCACTCAACACCAATATTCATATAGTGTAACTGCTCACAATAAACCGTATGTTCAAATTCCACTGAGTTATTATTTTTAACTCAAAATTATATACAATTCGTCTAAAATAACTGAATTTGATGAGCACATGCAGGCTTTTCTGTGGAATATGACTTGTGTATTCTGTGTATGTGCATCTTGGCCTGGTGCCCACATTAGAGTGGGCAGGTTCCATATTTCTGCACATTTTTATATGAAACCAAAAAAAAAAGACACACCAATTTCCCTTGGCTGCCATTAGTACCCACCAAAGTGGCAGCAGGTCAAGTCTGACAACTCTCCTTGGCATTGTCTTCCTACCTACTGCTGGTAAAGCATAAAGCTAGAGGCACTTAGTTCTCAATCAATGGATCATTATCACCTGGGAACGTCTTAGCACAGCACTTTCATAGTGGAGCTCTCCTCCACTCCTGCTGTACTGAATTAGATCTATGAGGGGTGGAGAAATTCAGCAATCAGTGTTTTAGCAAGCCTTCAGGTGATCCCACTGCTCAGGAGAGCGTGCACAAAGAGAACTCTGAAAGAACACTTACACCAGCATTGTGTGTCATAACAGAAGACAGAAAACCACCCAAATGTCCACCAACACCAGAATGGATACACTGTAGATCCCTGGAGTGGTACTGTGGGATCAGAACTAGACTGCTAACCACAAGTTGGCAGTTCAAACATACCGACTACTCCTCGAAAACTCTGTATTATACAGGGTCACTATGAATTGGACTCATAGGGTTACTAAGAGTCGAGGGCAGTTAACAACAACAATATACAATGGGATACACTGGGATACACAATATAAACTATTCCAAGAATATAAGGTTGAGTAAGGGAAAAAAATGTATATGTTAAGCATGAACATTAAACTGAAACATTTTGAATGAGCTTGTGCCTAAAGAAGTTACAATAGCAGTTACAAATAATATATCTAGGATAACTAAGTATTTGGGGTTATTATTTTAAAATAAAAATTAATTTTAAATGTATAATTCAACGCTTAAACTCTAAGAATGATGTTAGAACAAATAAGAAACTTGCACACAATAAAGACAGTTCTTTAATTCTATAGGGACATATTCACAGCATGGTAACACTGATATCCTAACTTGGCTGAGGTCTTTATTATCCTTTCTTTGAATTTCCCCTTGAATTTGAAGAAAATACAAATTCTATTCCAAATGGCCAAAGTATTTTTCACTTTCTTCCAAAAGAATCACTTAAGTGAACATCATAAAAAAACAGCCTCTCTTACTAAAGGGCATGAGCACCATCTAGTGGAGTTGCTTTGGGTCTGAACGGACTCGATGGTAGGATCAGCACTAGACTGCTAACCACAAGGTTGGCAGTTCAAATCCACCAGCCACTCCTAGGAAACCTATACAAGGTCACTGTAAGTCAGAGCCAACTCAATGGCACTTAACAACAACAACAGTGAAGTTCTGGTGTGGCTCTATAAGGTAAGCACTGGACTGCTATGCATGAGAACAGCAGTTCAAACTCACCAGCTGCTCTTCAGAAACCCTATAATGCGTCGCTTTCAGACAGAACTGACTCCACGGCACTTTAACAGTGAAAGCAGCTGGCAGAACAATCAATAGGAGCCCCTCCTAGGAAACCCTATACAAGTGTGCTATGAGTCTGAACCAACTCGACTGCACTTAACTTGAACAAACAGTAAGAAAATACATTTTTGTTAGTAAAAGCCACCAACTTACGATCTTTTTGTTACAGCCATACTGATAGTGAAGATAAATGCCAATTCTCAAATATGTCATCACTGGGAAATGAACTAATTTGCTTTGTAAACTTTCACTCAAACTACAATTGTTTAAAAACATTGTAAACATTGCATCCAGACAATTTATATCTGGCGGACAAAAAAAAAGTCTGAAATGAGTTGGTCCTTTTTTACTGCATCTTTGGATAAAAAGATCAACTTATCATCATTTCCCCCTTTTAGTCTCAACTTTAAGATTAAATTACACTACCTATCCCCAAAAAAGGGTCCAGATGTCAGGTTAAAGTCTGGGGTTATCTTGGTGATGCATACATAGTTGTTGTCAGAGGCTGCTGAGTTGCTTCGGACTCACAGTGACCCTATGTACAACGGAACAAACCAGTGCTTCGTTCGGTGCCATCCTCACAGCTGTCCCATGTCTGAGCCCACTGTTGTAGCCACTGTGTCAGTCTATCTTTTTGAAGGTCTTTCTCTTTTTTGCTGACCCTCTGCTTTACCAAGCATGATGGCCTTCTCCAGGCACTGGCTCCTGCTGATAATATGTCCCGAGTACATGACACAAAGTCTCACCATCTTTGCTGTTAAGGGACATTTTGGCTCTACTTCTTTCAAGACAGACTTGTGTTTGTTTTCCTGGCAGCTCGTGGTCTATTCAGTATTCTTTGCCAACATCATAATTCAAAGGCATCAATTCTCTTTGATCTTCCTTATTCATTGTCTAGCTTTCACATGCAGATGAGGTGATTAACAATATCATGGCTTGAGTCAGGTACATCTTAAGTCTTCAAAGTGACATCTTTACTTTTTAAGTTTTAAAATGCCTTTTGCAGTGATTTGCATAATACAATGTCATTTGAGTTGATTGCAGCATCTGTGAATATTGATTGTGGATCTGAGTAAAATGAAATCCTTGACAACTTCAATCTTTTCACTATTTATAATGATGTTGTTTACTGGTTCAGTTGTAAGGATGTTTGTTTTCTTTACATTAAGGAATCCATACTGAAAATCTTTGATTTTCATCAGTAAATGCTTCAAGTACTCTTCACTTTGAGAAATCAAGGTTGTGTCATCTGTATATTGCAAATTGTTAATGAGTCTTCCTCCAATTCTGATGCCATGTTCCTTTTCATATAATCCAGTTTTTCAGATTATTTGCAAATCATACATATTGAATAAGTATGGTGAAAGGATTATCATCCTAATATATACCTTTCCCCTTCAACACATACATATCCCCTTCTACTACTCATCTGTCAGTCTGTCATACTGTAGTGGTTTGTGTGTTGCTGTGATGCTGGAAGCTAGTATTTTAAATACCAGCAAGGTCATCCATGGTGGACAGGGTTCAGTAGAACTTGCAGGCTAAGACAGACTAGGAAGGAGGAGAGGTAGACCATTTCTGAATGATTCACCACTGAAAACCTTAAGAATACCAGCAGGACATTGTCAGATACAGTGCCAGAAGATAGCCCCTCAGGTTAGAAGGCACTCAAAATATGACTGAGGAAGAGCTGTCTCCCCTTAAACTAGAGCTGACCATAAAGAAATGAATAGAGCAAAGCTTTCAGGACCTTCATTTGCTGATGGGGCACAACCCAAAATGAAGAGAAACAGCTGTAAACATCCATTAATAATTAGAACCTGGATGTATACAGCATGAATCTAGGAAAATTATAAGTTGTCAGAAATGAAATGGAATGCATAAGATCGATACGGTTTACTATGCTGAGAACATAAATTGAAGAGGAATGGTGTTGCATTCATTGTCAAAAGGAACATTTCAAGATCTATCTTGAAACATATAGGATAATACAAATACACCTGATAGGACAATACAAATACACCTTCAAATTTATTCACCAACCACCAAAGCCAGTGATGATGAAATTGAAGAATTCTACCAACTTCTTCAGTCTGAAATAGATGAAGCAGGCACTCAAGATGCATTGATAATTGTTGGTGTTTGCAGCGCAAAAAGTTGGAAACAAAGAAGGATCTATAGTTGTGAAATAGGAACTTGGTGATAGAAATGATGCTGGAGACAATATGGTAAGAATTTTACAAGGCCAATGACTTCTCCATTGCACTTACCTTTTTAAACAACATAAAGATGATTATACACATGGACCTTACCAGATAGAATACACAGGAATCAAACTGACTGCATCTGTGGGAAGACGCTCAATATCATTAGCCAACTCAAAGCCAGGGCCAACTGTGGAACAGACCATCAACTGTTCATATGCAAGTTCAGGTTAAAGCTGAAGAATATTAAAACAAGTCCACAGGGCCAATATGACTTCAAATATGTCCCATCTGAATTTAGAGACCATCTCAAGAACAGATTTGATGTACTAGACACTAATAACCGAAGACCAGAGGAGTTGTGGGATGACATAAAGAACATCATACAGGAACAAAGTCAACAGTTATTAAAAAGACAGGAAAGAAAGAAAAGGCCACATGGATATCAGAAGAGACTCTGAAAGTTGCTCTTGAGAGTAGAGAAGCTAAGCAAATGGAAGAAATGATTAAGTGAGAGAGTTGACTAGAAAATTTTAAAGGGCAGCTTGAGAAGACAAAGTATTAGAATGAAGTATGCAAAGACCTGGTGTTAGAAAACCAAAAGAGGAGAATATGTTCAGCATTTCTCAAATAAAAAAAAACAAAACAAGAAAAAGTCCAAGCCTCAACTTGCAATATTGAAGGACTGTATGGGCAAATTACTGAGTGATTCAAAAAGTCTAAAAGAAGATGGAAAGAATACACAAGAGTCACTGTACCAATAAGAATTGGTTGATGTTCAATCATTTCAAGAGGTAGTGTATGATCGAGAACCAATGGTACTGAAGGAAGAAGTTCCAGCTGTACTAACAGCATTGGTTAAAAAAAAAAAAGGGGGGTGTGTGTCCAGGAAATGACAGAGCACCAACTGAAATCATTCAACACATTGACACAGCACTAGAGCCCTCACTTGTCTATGTCAAAAAATTTGGAAGGACAGCTACCTAGCTAATCGACTGTGCCCTTTCCAAAGAAAGGTAACCCAATGGAATGCAGAAATCATCGAACAATACTATTACTATCACATGCAAGTAAAACTTTTCTGAAGACAATTTAAAAATGGTCACAGTAGTACACTGACAGGCAACTGCCAGAAAGTCAAGCCCAATTCAGAAGAGGACTAGGGATATCATTGCTGATATCAGATGTACCTTGGCTGAAACCAGAGAATGCCAGAAAAATGTTTCCTTGTGCTTTATTGACTATGCAGAAGATTTTGACTATGTGAGATATAACACACTATGGTGTGGTGCTGCAGAATAATGCAATGGATCACAAGGTCAGTTTAAGTCACAAGGTCAGCAGTTCAAACCCACCAGCCACTCTTCAGAAACCCTATACAGGGTCGCTATGAGTCAGAACCTACTCAACAACACTTCTTATAACAACATTTCGAGGAATGGGTATTCTAGAATTCTTAATTGTGCTCATGAGGAATCTGTACATAGATCAAGAGGCATTCATTTGAATAAAACAAGGGTCATCAAATGGTTTAAAATTAGGAAAGGTGTGCGCCAGGATTGTATTCTTTCACTATACTTATTCAATCTGTATGTTGAGCAAATAATCTGAGAAGCTGGGTTATATAAAACAGAAATATGGCATCAGGGTTTAAGGTAGACTCTTTAACAACCTGCAATATACAGATGATACAACCTTGCTGCCAGAAGTGATGCAGACTTAAAATACTTACTGATGAAGATCAAAGAGCACAGCCTTCAGTGTAGATTGTACCTCTGATACTCACAACTGGACCAGTAAATAACATCATGATAAATTGAGGAAAGATTGAAGTTGTCAAACACTTCATTTTGCTTGGATCCACAATCAACACTCATGGAAGCAGCAGTTAAGAAATCAAACAATGTATTGCATTGGGCAATCTACTGCAAAAGACCTCTTTAAAATGTTAAAGTTTGAGGACTAAGGTGTGCCTGACCCAAGCCAAAGTATTTTCAATTGCTTAAGATGTATGTGATAGTTGGACAACTGAATAAGGAAGACAGGAAAAGAATCGATACAATTGAATTATATATAGCATGAAGAACACTAAAAATACCATGAACTTCCAGAAGAAAGATCAAATCTGTGTTGGAAGAAGTACAGCCAGATGCTTCTTAGAAGCCAGGATGGTGACACTTTGTCTCTCAGACTTGGGAAATGTTATCAGGAGCTGGAGGAGGACATCATGCTTGGTAAAGTGGAGGGTCAGCGAAAAAGAGAAAGACCCCCCCAGTGAGATAGACTGATATAGTGGCAACAGCAATGGGCACAAATGTAACAACAATTGTGAGGATGGGGCAGGACCAGACACTGTTTCGCTCTGTTGTGCATATGTTCACTGAGTCAGAACCGACCCAATAGCACCTAACATCAATGCCCCTTTGTCCTGTTTGGATGACTGTCTCTTACTCTCTGTACAGGTCCCACATGAGCACGATGAAATGTTCTAGAACATTTTTGCAATATTATTCATAATTTGTTATGATCCACACAGTCAAATACCTTTGCATAGTCAATATAACAAAAGCAAACCTCTTTCTGGTATTCTCTGCTTTCAGTTATGATGCACTTAGCAACAGCAATGATAGCTCTTGCTCTACATCCTCTTTTGAATCCAGCTTGAATTTCTGACAGCTCCCTGTCAATGTATTTCTGCAACCACTTTAAAAATTTTCTTCAGAAAAATTTTACTTGCATCTGATATTAATTAACGCTATTGTTCAATAATTTCTGAATTCTGTTGGGTGACCTTTCTTTAAATTGGACACACATATGGGTCATTTCCAGATGGATGATCAGGTGGCTGTCTTCCATATTTCTTAGCATAGATGAGTGAGGGCCTTCAGGGCTTTGTCAGTTTTGTTGAAACATTTCAATACATATTAAAAAACGTTAACAAAGCACATTCTCCCCACTGCCATTGAGCCAAGATTTATAGCAACCCTATATAGAATTTCTAAGGAGCTCTGGTAGCGTAGTGGTTATGAATCAGGCTGCGAGCTGCAAGGTTAGCAGTTCAAAACTACCAGCAGTTCCGCGGGAGAAATATGAGGCTTTCTGCTCCCGTAAAGATTATAGCCTCGGAAACCTTGTACAGTGCTGCTATGAGTCGGAACCGACTCCACGATACTTAACAACAACAATATAGAATTTCTAAGACAATAAATCTTTACAGCAGCAGACAACCTCATCTTTCTTCTGTGGAACTGCTGGTGGATTTGAACTGCTCACCTTGTGATATGTAGCCCATTGCTTAACCACAGAACCTCCAAGGTAGCCTACAGAAATTCACTTCAATACTTCCTCTACACAACAGCACTGTTAGCATAGTGATATAAAAATAAACTTTATGCAAGCTAAATTCCACTCAAAATTTGAAAATACTTTAATCAAAATTTTTGTTTTTCTAGGTTCTTCATTTGATCATGCCAAACAGTATCTTACCTTTAGAAGACCTGACATAACTTGGCACTCCTAAGGCAGTAAACTCCAATGAGGATGATAACACTGTCCCATCTCCTACCCTGACTCACTGCCCTGCTGGGTAGGTTGGGTAGTCATGCCTGCATTTGCATTTTAAAACATCCTTCTCATGAAACCAGAATGAACCTTGAATTGCCTTAAAGAAATGATGGGCAGATTGAATCACTAAAACTTGTAGAATGTCATAAAGACAGACTGGAAACTGAGCACTCATAGCGACCCAGCACGTACCTGAATTAAGGAAGAACTGGGGAGAATCTCCATGGATGCCCACCGTGCCTGGCCCCAGGGAGTCCGACAGGGTATTCACAAAGGAAAAAACTCCACTCATGATTCCAAAGCCTAAGCCAGAAACTAAAGAAAAAGACAAAACATTGTTAAATACTTCTCATGCTGTGATTTCTCTTCAAATCAGATTTCCAAGGATGAGTGAGGAAACGCCCTTTTGTTGAAGGGGAAAGGGTGTATGTTGTTACAGCACTAAAATGCTGACTTTGTCTAAATAATGGAGAGAGGAGGGGGATGAGGAAAGAAAACGCCTAGTGGAATGGCAGCAGAGATCTGACAAAGGAGAGAGAAAGAAGCTCTAGAGAGCCAGAAGACAGGAGGTCGGGAGGACTGCATGATGCTAAACCTCTGGCTTTGGTTTCTAACAGTTTTTGGATTTACGTTTGATGGCTTAGGGCTGGAATTGAGCTTGCTTAGTGGCTATGTATTTTAAGGAGGGATCCCTGGGTCAAATTGAGTGGCTTGACCAAGGGCCCAATGTTTAAAGATAATTCTGAAAGAAAAACATGCAGAGGTATTAACTGCATTAATGTTGAGTTCTCCTTAGTACCAATAAGACTCATGGTAAACATTCCACGAAGTTAACAGATACATCACCGAGAAACTGTTAGCTAACTAGAGCGTGTTGCTTTTGCTGCTAGATACCATCAAGTCGATTCCAACTCATGTGGCAGAGTAGAACTACCTAGTAGGGTTTTCTAAGCTGGAATCTTTACGATATTTACTTACCTGTCACAATTAAAAGCTAATTAAGGCTTATGACATTATACATAATAGCCAGGTCTTGTTCCCATAGAGCTACTTACTAGGTGAATGCAAACTATCAACCATTCTGTTAGTAGTTGAGCGCTTAGTTCCATTATTTGTGCCACCATGGCTCCTTAATTTGAGTGTATCCATGTTAAAAACTGAGCTTTCAAACCTGGTAACCCAGTTAATAAACATCTAGACAAGGTTTTCCTGCAATTGCTTTCCTTCACATGAGGGCCTTGGAGAGTTGGAAAAACACTGTGGACCAATAGATCAAGGCAGATATTTGAAATCTACAGATACAAAAAACCAAAATGGCTGCTATTTGTACTGACACTTACCGTAGGCCAACAATCGCATAGAGGGCCCCGTCTCATCTGGGTTTATAGCCTTCAAACCCTCATTGGCTTTTCTAAAATAAAAGCACACATCATTTTTATTTTATTTTATTTTTTTAAAGAAAAGCTGTATATCAGGAAAATATACACGATACTTCAAATCCAGATACTTACTGAGGCTTTTGATTAGGTTATACATTAAGTCTGAAATCCATTTAAACAAAACCTAGCAATTTTTCAGCTAGCTTTGCCAACGAATTCATGTTTTATTTGCTGAACTTTACAGAATGGGAATACTAAGAAAAATGTAAGTCAACAAGCTGTCGAGGGCTAAGTTAGAAGAGAGACGCGGGGCAGTGCTTTCAACTACATTCTGAGCTCAGTGCAAATTCAATCCAACAGCCCGTGGGAACTTGGCCCACAATGAATTTTTTTCTCTCCGCAAAGTACTGACTCTTCATCCCCACTTTGTTGGAACTTCATTCTACCTTCTGCCTGGATTATACTTATTCTGCCACCTTGTCTTCCACTTTCCACTCCATCAAACCTAAATTCTGCTCATCATTCAAGGTTCAGTTTAACTGGCAACTTCTCAAAGAAGCTGCCGGCTGGTAGTTTCAAACTGCTGACCTTGAGTTTAGTAACCTGACTTGTAACCACTAAGCTACCACACTTCCTTACCAATGAGTGGCAATTACTAAGTTCCCCTTACACTCCTGGTGTGACGCTGCAGGAGAAGCACTGGACTGCTAACCAAACGGTTGGCAGTTCAACTCATCCATCACTCCTCAGACACCCTATACAAGGTCACTATGAATCAGAACCAACTCCACGGCACTTAACAACTAAAACAATCTTCCCTTGCTCTTGAATTCTCCAGTACTGATGGCCTGAACGCTCTGGATTCTAAATTAGTTGACATGTTTGTTTTGTATCTTCAGTTTGGCTTCAGTCTGACACATTCTTTGTATCCTGCAGAAATATGCTACTCTCAGAATCGGAGATAAATGAATTTGTAGATAAAAGGAAGACTGCTACTCACTAAGAAATGATCTTCAGCATGAGCTCCCATGCTTCTGTTAGGAGTTTACCAGGAGCCCTTCCCTCCCCCCAGAAGACAGATACATTAGGAAGGATAGTTGTCTACTCCACTATTGGCGCCAATACTAATCTTGCTTGGGCAGAAAACTTGGCAACAATCATAAGAGTCTGTCCAAATAATACTTAAATTATATTTACTATGAAGTATATTTATTAAGGAGTCGTGGTGTCGTGCTGTAGGATAAGCAATCGATCATAATGTCGGTTTGAACCTCAAGGTCAATGGTTCAAACTCACCAGCTGCTTCTTGGAAACCCTATACAGGGTCGCTATGAGTTGAAAACACAAAAACCCTATCAGGGTCATTATGAGTCGGAACCAACTCAATGGCACTTAACAACAATAACATTTTTTAAAGCAATAAAGGGACCAAAACATTGAATAAAAAGTTTTCAGCAAGTGCTGAAACCAAAAGGAATTGACTTTTTTTTTTTTAAGTGAATTGAGTGATTAGTTTACATGGGGGAACATTAGTTTTACACTCATCATTTCATTGCAATGATTACAATCTCCTCTGTGCATCATCATTCAATAATATGTACGTCTATTTCCTCTGGGTTTTTTTTTGTTTTTTTTTCTTTTTTTTTTGGTGGGGGAGGAATGTACACAAAACCACTCAGGAATATATAATGATTTAAACAACGAAAGGACATGTTCTGCAAGCCTGCCCCCTGGCCACCAGCACCTGGCTGCCAGCACACAGCCTTTGTCTTTCCGTGAGTCTGAAGTCCTCAGCTGCTTTCTCTCTCCATGCTCGCATATAAGGAATTTTTACTCTTAAGAGTAAAAATGGAAATGAACCTTTAAATTTTTTCTCTCAAAAGAACATACTTATTTTCTGGGCATTTTGTAAATTTATCTTTCCAGGTATGCAAATTCATTATAGTCAATCTATTCACTACATAAATATAAATAAAAAATCATAGATTACATGAAATGAAGGGCAATGCAGAATTCAACCCACACAATAACAGGCATAATGATAAGTGTCCTTTGCTTTTCTAGACTCAAAAGAACACACTGGCCAGTAGGAAGCACCCTTTGGAGGAGAGGGCAGGAGCCAGACATTTAAGAGACTCTCTTCCGTCTCCGGAGCAATAGCCAATGCAAATGCCCAACTTTCCTACATAAACAGATGTTTACTTACCTACCACAATTAAAAGCTAATTAAGAGAGAACAAACAAGACGGCAGATCGGGTGGAAGTGCAGTAAAGGAGCTCTGCCAGCAACAACACAGAATACCCGACCAAGCAGGCTCAGGGGATGGTCCCAGAACTCTGAACCACATACAAAGGAATATTTAGAAGGTTGGAAGGCTTACAGCTGGGGGAATTTGTGGCAGAAGCAAGAAATCTATTGCTTTCTAATTCAAGACGCTCAGCTGCTCAAGGAGCCACCATCTTGGGTGAGACCAAGCAGGGGAAGGATCAGAGCGGCCACAGACACCTGCCAGACCCGCAGAGATAAAAGTGTGGACATTCTTTTCTTTTGGTAGCTGTTCATTGCTCTCTTGCTGTCTGTGCAACTCCATTCTAGTGACTATAGGGGTGCCTGAGCTAGTGGGCACCACAGTCCCACCCTCGGAGGGTTCTACTATGCATGCGCACAGATCTCCTTGAAATTTAAAGAGACAGTTTCCAATTAAAACCAAACAACCACAGCCAGCCCTGAACTGTTTACAACTAGAAAAAAGGCCTGAATGGGGATTGTGAAGCAGGACAAGCAGACAAAAAAGGAAATAGGCTGGTAATTAAATCCTAAGTTACGTCAAAACAACCAACAGTGGCATCTTGAAATTTCTCA
>NW_006408522.1:6199959-6217710 GCF_000296735.1 Chrysochloris asiatica
CTCTAGATTCATGGACTAAGAAGAAAAGGACTAAGAACTGGTGGTCAGGAGCAGACTTGCAGAATGTGCCCTTTGGAGATGTAAATGATTATATATGCCTGAGTGGGTTTTTTTGTTTGTATGTTTTTTTAAAAAGCTAAAGTGGATAGAGAAAAATATTGTTAACTGATGGTACATGGAGGGGAGCATAACCAATGTAACGAAACAAGATGTATGATTTGTTGAATGTAAAACTGATGATCTGCCCTGTAAACTTTCACTCAATCCACAATAAAAACCTTTAAAAAAAAAAAAAAAAAAAGCTAATTAAGTCTTATTAGGGATATGTAATCATAATAATCACCATCAACAAATGCATCAATATAGTAGAATCAACACGTTTTTGGGGATTCCTATTTGATAAACATTGCTCGTAATGAACAAGATTTTTGCTTTTTGGTATAGCAAAGAGCTATCGTCACAAATATATTAAGTCTACACATTCAGAAGTTCAACAGACTTCCTCATTCTATGTTGCAAGTTTGTGGCAGGAAAGGTCTATGACACCAACAGTTCTAAATGTTAACATTAGGAAGTGATAAAGTACAAAACATGATCAGTTTCCGTGTTCCTGATGGACTGATGATGTCAGTGGCTGC
The DNA here is from genome assembly GCF_000296735.1 of Chrysochloris asiatica. Lineage (NCBI taxonomy): Eukaryota > Metazoa > Chordata > Mammalia > Afrosoricida > Chrysochloridae > Chrysochloris > Chrysochloris asiatica. Next base: position 6,200,598 of record NW_006408522.1, read on the forward strand.
GCTTTAAATCTGACCATTTTACTGAAATGGAAAATTCTTTGTTTGCATTTATGATGATGTTTCCATGAACAAAAAATTCAGCTTTCTTCTCACCCATAAAAATTTATACCACACAAAACAGATTTGATTCAATTCCATATAGGTATAAAAGGTAATACAAACTCTCCACATTTTAAAGTTGATTGAGACAGTACCTTGAACTTAAAAGTACAAAACCAGATTTTATAATGAAGGTAGCTTAAAAAAATACTGATTAAACCAAAGTCCCTATATTTGAATGTAGTGTAATTTTACACTGTCCCATAGGGTTTCTCAGACTGTAAATCTTTATGGAAGCAGACTGCAACATCTGTCTCCAGTGGAGTGGCTGGTGCATTTGAACTGATGACCTTTGGGTTGATAGCCAAGTGTTTAATGTAATTTTACACTACGTTCAAATATAGTGGCTTTGGTTTAATCAGTATGTTTTTAAGCTACCTTCATTATCAAATCTGATTAAACACTTGGCTGTCAACCCAAAGGTCATCAATTCAAATGCACCAGCCACTCTACAGGAGACAGATGTTGCAGTCTGCTTCCATAAAGATTTACAGTCTGAGAAACCCTATGGGACAGTCTCTACTCAGTTCCACGTGATTGCCAGGAGTCAGAACAGACCCAACAACACTGGGCTTTGTTGTATGTCAATAAAAAATGGCATCATAATAATTGTCAAACTTGTTTGAACACAAAACTACAATATATCCATCATTTCTAAAATTTGCTAGGGAAAATTTGCACCATAGTCCAAAGACTCATTAAAGAAGCCTTTTGCAAATGCAAACAAAGGCACCTATAAACACAGGTCTAACTGTAATGCAGTGAATTACTTAATATGGCCCTTATACCCAGTCTTTGAAAGTGGAGTCCTGGTGTGGCTCTGTGGGTCAATGCACTGAACTGCAAAGTTGTTTGAACTGCAAGGTTGGCTGTTGAAGCTCACCAGCTGCTCCTTAGAAACCCTACACAGGGTCACTATGGGTCGGAACTGACTCAACAGCACTTAATAACAACCTGGTCTTTGAGACTCCTACACAGCGATTCAGTAGGACCATGCAAATAGAGCATACAAAACTTGTAATGGTTGGGGCCATGTGTCAACTGGGCTAGGCCATGACACCAAGTATCATGTGGTTGTCCTATAACATGTGATCTAATATAATGACCCTCCACTTTGTGATGTGTTGTAAACCCTTGTCTCTATGCCTATTGTTGGGACTCCTGGTGTGGCATTGTCAGATCAGCAGTGGACTGTGAACCACAAGGTGGGCAGTCCAAACTCACCAGCGCTCCTTGGAAACCCTATACAGGGTCACTAAGTGTCGGAAGCAACACAATGACACTCAACAACAACATGCCCACTATTATGATCTCATTTGGGAGAGGGCTGTCCATTATGTTAATGAGGCAGGATTAAGGTACGATGTATCTTCAGTCACCATCTTAATAAAGAGTGTAACTCAAGTTACTATGCTTATTCAAGTCATAGCTTTGCTCAAGTAAAAGGAGTTTCCTTGAAGGTATGGTTTGCATCCAGTACATATACAAGGGGTCTTCAAAGAAATGATGAAAAATGTGTGCTGTGAAAACTATACAAGGATTACCGTGGGTTTTTTCCTTTGCACCAAAACAAACTCATAGTAACTTGTTATATCTGAACACTGATCTAATTTGAGGCACTAAGAAGGATAAGACATCAGTTTGAAAAGCGCCCCTAGCAAAGCAACATGAATTCTAAAACTGAAGAAAGAACAAAACATTAAATTTATGGTGATGCTGCATGGAAGAATGGCGAAACCACTGATGTTTTATGAAAAGTTGATGGAGAGAATGCCCAAATCAGCAATTTACAAATGGATATCGTATTTTAAGAAGGGACACAACAATGTTGAAAATGAAGCCTGCAGCAACAGACCATCCACATCCGTTTGCAAGGAAACAATTTTGTTCATGCTCTAACTGAAGTGAACTGATGATTCAACAGCAAAAACAATAGCCAACACACCATCGATAGCTCAAGTGGCTCCGCTTACACAATTCTGACTGGAAAATTAAAGTTGAGCACACTTTCCACAAAACTGTTGTGCCCAGATTGGCTGCCGACAAGAACTGAGCTTTTCACTGGGCATTTTAAACAAATGGGGTCAAGGTACTGAAGCATTTCTTCAATTTACAGTAACGGGAGATGAAACATGGCATCCATCACCAATATGCTCCTAGAGAGAAACACATATCAAACAGCTACCAAGAGGTGGAAGTGGTCCAGTCAAAGCAAACAGAGTGGACAAGAGGAAAGGTCATGGCAGCAGGGGGTTTTTTGTTTTTGTTTTTTTGCTTTTGATGCTCAAGACATTTTACTTGTTGAATTTCTGGAGGGCCAAAAATCATAACATCTGCTTATAACAGAGTGTTTTTGAGAACGTTAGCCACAGTTTTAATAGAAAAATGCCTGGGAAAGTTTCACTAGAGAGCCCTTCTTCTCTACAACAATTCTCTGCTTATTCGTTTCATAAAAGGAGTGCGAGATAGTGAGTGTTTCAATGGGGAATCCCTCTGACTTCTTTTTGTTTCTTAATCTTAGAAAATCTTTAAAGGATACCCAGTTTTCTCCACTTAATAATATTAAAAGACTGTACTGACATGGTTAAATTCCCAGGACCCTCAGTTGTTTAGGCAGGGACTAAATGGCTGGTGTCATCACTAATAAAAGTATCCTGACCTCGATGGAGCTTATATTGAGAAGTAAAGTTTATATTTAAAATTTTTATCTTTGAATTCCATTTTAACACAAACTTTTCTGAAGTCCCTTCATATGAATGCTCTGTCAAGATTCTCTCTCTTGCTCAGGACTCTGCATCTAGCGCATCATCGTCTGACAATCAGTTTTTGAGTCAGCAGCCTATCATCTGACAGAAGCCTCCAGTGTGACCCCTGATCCACGGATTTGGGACTTGTCTGCCTCTATAGCCAGGTGAGCCACAGTCTTGGTAGCTCATGAGTTCGGTGAGAAGTTCCAGCAAATCCTGGAAAGATGAGAGGGAGACAACTGAGGGGAGGAGGAACAGTTGATGGTACAGCAGTTTGGAAAAGTTGGACATTTGGGACCTCATAGGAACCAGCTTTGTGCTGATCCTTACAAGAGAGATTACTCATTTACTCACATTCAAATTGCTCAAAACTGCGGCATTCTATAGGAGGAGGCTGACGAAGTTAACAGAAAAATTCCATCATTTTAAAATTCTATTTTCTCATGCACTTTCTGAAGCCCCTTTGTATTACAATTTAAGCGATTTCTTCAAAATTAGAACTATCAGATATGAAAATTCTAGGCCATCAGATATGAAATTCAATAAGAAAAACCCAAAACGATTAAGAGTATAGTATAAGGTCAGCGGTTCGAAACTACCAGCCGCTCCGCGGGAGAAAGATGAGGCTTTCTACTCCCGTAAAGATTTACACCCTTGGAAACCCTGTACAGGGTCGCTATGGGTCGGAACCGACTCGACGGCACTTCACAACAACAACAACAAATCCAGTCCAGGGTGAGGAGGGCCTGGGCTCTCCAAACTAGTTGGAGCACACTGCAGATATTGTGTTAGGTCACGAGCACAGGTAAATATTAGGCAGTGATCAAAAGGGGTACGTCTGGGGGACCAAAGACTGGAAGGTTTGGTACCCACATTAATGTCTTCTGGCATCCTGATAAAGAAAGAAGGAATATTTAGCCTTGAAAGGGACTTGAAAACAACCATGTGGCAGAAATTTCAGATACCTGTGTGTTTTATGAGTGGGGACAGAGGTCAAAAGGAGGCAGAGTGAATAATCCTAATATCATTACACTTTAAATTAAAATTGTAGCAAGGCGGTAACTGTCACATACCAGAAACATTCAGCCACAGCTTTCTATTGTATTCTCAAAGAAATTTAAATATTATCTTTGATATGTGTTGCTCTTTGATAAACAGTTCCAGGAGATAGTGAGAATTTCATTTTTAAGCCTTTTCTAAGATAGGAATTTAGCTTCTAAGCAGAGTGTTCCCAGCTTTCTATTTTAAAGTTAAATTGCCTCCTTATTAAAAAGGAATCCGCTATCTATCAGTAGAAAGCAACAAGTAAAAAATGCGGAAGTTCTAGCATTTTAGCATGAACAAATGATCAGAAGCCTGTTAGCCTTAATTACTTCATCTGCAGAAAAGAAAAAGAGATGGCATATTAGTCATGCTGCTAACTAAGCCTTACTACATAATTGAAGCCAACCTCATGACTGTCAGAGAGAATAGATCACCCAAGTTCAAGCTGTGTTTCAAATTAGTGATTTCCTCATGTGAGGTCCTCTTGTTTGTTCTACAGATGATCTACTTTCTGGCCAAAAAAAGAGCTTGTACCCAAGCCTCTTAAAATAGATTTTTCTATTACAGATTTGAAGCCATAAGAAATATCACAAAATGAACCCCTAGTTAGTATTGCCCTGATTTTATTCAAAATAACAATAGGCATAATCTCCACAGTGTCTATTTTTATTTAATTGGTGGCAAAGAGAAGCAGATAAAATCATAGCTACTTCGAGTTGTTATGGAACTCTTTGTTTTTGTTTTATTTTCTCCCCCACAGCTTTCTAAAAGAATATTTAGTTGTTGTGCTTCATTCATCTATGGTCCATTTCTTCCCACTAGAATACATACGCCACAAGAGCAGCGACTGTCTCTGATTTCCTGATGTAGATCCCCAGTACCTAGGCTAGTGCCTGCTATAAAATACTCAAGTCATATATTTTTTAATGAATGGAGGAAAGAATGCTCACAGGTTAAAAGAATATTCTATTTTTGGTCTAAAAATGTACCAACACCTCGCCTTAAAACCATGTAAGAAAGCATGGGACCTTTAATATCACATTAATGATTCAAAGTAAACCATAATTCAAATCGATATGGGGGAAAAGAAAACAGACATTCAACTTACTTTAATAGCCTGTAATATGCAAACCGGAAGACTTCTTGGATAAAGACTGAGACCAGCACCCCGAAGATGAGCAGATATTTCTGTACTGGTCCATCTTTGTGGCCAGTAATGGTTTCTGCCATAAACCAAACAAGGGAGGAAAGCAGCAGAGACACCAACCAGAAGAAAGCGCTGATAATTAGGGAGGGAAAGTTACAAGGAAACATCAGTATGAATAATGGTTTAAAAAGAAAAAGAAAAAGAAAAAATACCTTGCCTGAAAGGAACAGATTTCCTAAATCTTTAATAAGTGTATGTATGAGGGGGGCTGATGCTCTAGATCGGTGGTTCCTACTCTCCATCTTGACTCCTCTCTCCATGTGGTCCCAGAGGAAAGTGGGAGTTCAATTATTCTTCACTGGCCACACTATTCACAATGACATCTGCGAAAGACTGTCAGGTGAGAAAATTACTTGCTACTTTTCCCAGTCAACACTCTGCCCAGGGATGTGCTAAAACAATAAGCAACCAATGACTACTGTGATTTTTGTATCCTTAGAACCTACTGGAATATTTAATGGTCAGAAATCTGCAAATACAACAGTGTCTCTTCCAGAAAAACTGTCTAGATATCTATTAGTAGAATGACTGGTATAAAATCCAGAGGATGAAAACTTGTGCTTTGATCCATTTCTCAGGCCTCGTTTTTAGAACCCACGGTGATTCTAATGATTACAAGCTTTACAGACCTTTTGTCCACATTGCTATTACTTTATAAAATTAAGTTACTTTCAATGCAGCAAAGGTGGAACTCAAAGTAGGGGAAGGAAGAGTATGACTGAAAGAGTTTATGCCCATAGTCGCCACCAGGGTTCGGTATTTACTAAGCTCCGGGACAGAGACGCACGGTCCTCCGCGACAGTATTTTCACAGCTTTCTACCACTTGGCTGCACTCCTGAATCACCTGGGAATCTAACAGACTAGGGAAGCCCGAATAGCGGCGCCTAGGCATTCAGATGCAGTTGATTTGGGGTAGGAGTTGGGCTTCTGTGTGTTTTAAAGCACCAGGTCCCAAGTGAATCTGATGGGCGGAGGTGAGACTCTAGTGAGCCGTTAAAGCCTTTTGTAATTACAGATGTCTTTGAGAATCTGAGGGAAATTGCGGGCTTCCGTTCCATAGAAAAATGAAAAATGCATATGTGAATTTACCCACAATTTCCCCCAGACAATTTTAGGGGCTTTACGACCCACTCAAGCCCACCCATAGGCCCTAGGCAAAAGGACATCGCAATGTGAGCTCCTCGCTCAGCTCCGCAGCCCCTCCCGGGAGGCCGGAGTGCCCCGGAAGCGGCGCCTCCGCTTAACCCCTCGCCCCAAAGCGAGATCAGGCCGAGTCGCAGGGTGCAGACACCGGGGTCGCTGGTATTCCCCAGCTGGGGAGGGAGTCTCGACGTCCGGGTTTCCCCGCGCCTGCGCCTCACCCGGCAATGAGGAAGATGATGCGCAGAGGCTCGGAGGCGATGGTGAAGATGTAGAGCGCAAGAGCAGGCCCGAAGGCGATGAAAGCACAGCCGAAGAACACGGCCGCCGTCATGGCGACCGCAGAAGCGGACCCGGTGCCGGTCAGGAGAGAGGTGGTGCGTGGGGCGGGGCCTCGAGCCGGGCGGTACAACGAGTGGGCCCGGCAGGGGCGGGGCCTGGAGCGGGGCGGGGCGAGGCTGAGGGCTGGGAAGGGGCGGGGCAGAGGCCAGTAGCTCCTGCGGCAACGTCAAACCCTCTGCGAACTAGGCCGGTGGGTCTGTGGCGCAAGTCTTGCTCCCGAGGCGGATCCCTAGTGATGTTACGGCACGAGCCCCATCCTCTTCCCAGATCAGGTCACTGGAGTCGTATGCTCTGAGAAGGGGAAAAGATTCCAATTAAGGAAAGATTGAGCGCAGGGCGGAGACAGGATTCCATTTTAAAATAAAGGATTCTTTCTTAAAGCTTATTTTTTCCATTTCAACAGTTGCGGGAGATTTATGCTCCATTATCCCGGGCTGGGATCATAATCACCCAGGAGAAAACTCACAGATGCTAAAAGGACAAGCAGGTTTTGTTTGATTTTTTCCCCCATGTAGTCCAAATAGTTGTTAAGGCATTCTTTGGCCCTCCTCTAACAATATCAACTCTCCCTGCTCATCACATTTGTTTCCTTCATTGATCTGTACTGTAAACTCCGGGAGGGGCAGAGGTTTTGTTTTCTTCTTTGCTGTGTTATAAGCTATCTGGCTGACTGATTGGAAGAGATCAATATTTGCACCCATTCCAAAGAGAGATGACCCAACGAAATGTGGAAATCATCAGGTATCATTAATATCACATGCAAATAAAATTTTGCTCAAGATATTTAAAAAACGACTGCAACAGTATACACTGACAGGAAACTACCGGATTCAGATGAGGATGTGAAACAAGGGATAGCAATGCTGACATCACAAGGATCTTGGCTCAAAGTAGAGAATACCAAGATGTTTACCTGTAACTTACCACTTATACTATACAAAGCCTTTCAACTGTGTGGATCATGATTAGCTATGGATAACTTTGTGGAGAATAAGTATTCTGGAACACCTAATTGTGCTTATGAGAAACCTGTACAAAAATGGAGAAGCCGTTTTTTAGACCAGAACAAGGGGACAATGAATGGTTTAAAATCAGTAAAGGTGTGCACCAGGGTTGTATTCTTTCACCATACTTATTCAGTATGTATGCTGAGCAAATAATCCAAGAAACTGGATTATATGAAGAATGTGGCAACCAGATTAGAAGAAGCCTCATAGCAGATGATACAACCTTGTTTGCTGAATGTAAAGAGAACTTAAAATACTGATGAAGATCAAAGACCACAGCCCTCAGTATGGATTGCACTTCAATGTGAAGCAAACTAAAATCCTCACCACTGGACCAATAAGTAACATGTTAAATGGAGAAAAGATTGATGTTGTCAAATACTTTATTTTGGTTGGATCCACCACCAACATTCATGGAAGCAACGGTCAAGAAACCAAACAATTTATTGCATTACGTAAATCTGCCACACAAGACCATTTAAAGTGTTCAAGAGCAAAGGTGTCCTTTTGAGGACAAGGTGTACCTGATTAGGCAATTTTCAATAGCCTCATAGGCATGTGAAAGTTGGACAAATAAGGAAGGTTGTAGAAGAATTGATGCATTTGAGTTATGGTGTTGGAAAGTATTTAAAATACCATGCACTTCTAGAAGAACAAACAAATTTGTGTGGGAAGAAGTACACCTAGAATGATCCTTAGAAGCTAAGATTGAGTTCGTCTGACTTCGGACATGTTATCTGGAGGGACCAACTCCTGCAGAAGGGTATCATGCTTGGTATAGTGGAGGGTCAGCAAAAAAGAGGGAGACCCTCAACATGATGGATTGGCACAGTACCAGGCAGTGTTTTTTGTTCTGCTGTGCATACGGTCGCTATGAGTTAGAACGGACTCAACGGCACCTAACAACAAGAAGTTTATTGAATATCAGTTGAATGAATGAAATTATTTAAAAAGTAGAATCTATAAACACCTGCTGTTGTTGTTATGTGCTGTTGAGTCAGTTCTGACTCAATAGTGACTCCATACAGGGTTTCCAAGAAGTGGCTGAAGTGCCTGAACTGCTGACCTTGCGGTTCAAACTGACCTTGCAGCCCAATGCATTAGCCTGTAGCACCACACCAGGACACATTTGCTATTGTGTATTAATTCAAGATTTGAGAGCTTTAAAAATTAAAACCAGCTGGTCAGTTCCCACGTCATTCACATCTAAGAGATTTCATAAACGTGAAAGGGAAGTAATAAAAATCCTTACCTCCTCTCTGGGTTAGGAGTCCTGGTGTGGCACTGTAGATTCAACACTGGACTTTTAACTGCAAGGGTGGTAGTTCAAAACTGTCAGGAAACCCTATACAGGGTTGCTGTTTGTCAGAACTAACTCCAAACACTTAACAACTTAAGGCTGTTTTGAGGATTGTGCCTGGCACAGGTAAATGCTATGTTAGCTGCTCCTACTCTCATGATGAAGAAGGCTAGACAGGTATGGGGTGGCCAGCAAAGTCGGTTCAATCTGCAAGGTAGGTGGTTCAAACTCCTCAGTGGTTCCTTGGAAACCACATACAGGGTCGCTATCACTTGGCACAGACTCAACAGCACTTAATGGCAGGCAAGTATAGGTGCTATGCAAGTATATGAAAAGGACACCCAATCCAAACTTGTGAAGTTTTGTTAAAGAAGGTAACATCTTCAGGTCTCTGCTGAGGAGTTAGCAAAGTTGGCTAATGGGAAGGGGAAGAGATGGTGTCAAAGTGCAAGAGAGTAGGCAGCCAGTCCTTAATGGGCTATATAAATAGGTTGAGGAGAGGGGAATCTAAGGTGGTTTTAGACTAATACTTTTCCCTGTGAGGCAGGAGATCTGAAAAGAAAGTACGTCGTCCATGAATGAGAGGAGGGAGGTAGGAAGCTTGAGAAGAATCAGGAAGGAGACTGCTGTGGGGATAAATCAGCAAGGAACGACGACGAGGAACAGTGCATACGTACAGTGGTAGTTTCACTGGGATAGGCAGGTGCAGTCAAATTGCTAAAAGATCTCAACTCTGTCATGGTTAGAGGAGCCCTGGAGGTGCAGTAGGTAAATTGGGCTTGTAACTGATAGGTCAGCAGTTCGAACCCACTAGCTAGCTGCTCGACAGGAGAAAGACGAGACAGTCGGCTTCTGTGAAGTTGGAATACATTCAACAGTAGTGGGTTTTTGCTATCATCATTTAGCCACATACCTAGCAAATCTGAAGAAAGCAATTTAAAATGTGGAATCCATTTCAGTGAGTCATGAATATTTTTCATTACATAGTCTTTATTTTAGACGAACATTATTGTAAAAAAAAAGTTCACCTGGAATAAAATCCATTTAAAAAACAAACAAACAAAAGAAAACCACAGCATCAGTATCAGTACACAGCTAATGAACTGGCTTAAAACAAGTTTAACCACATGACAGGTCCACTTTGTCTGCTTGAGCTTTTCACAGTACGCTGTTGGAGCAAAAAGAAAATACATTTCATCACACGCCACAGGATAACTTCATGGAAAAACTAGATACTTTCCTTTGGGGGCATGATTTTAGTCAAATAGTTTCTGGTCTTTTGCATTAAAGGAACTGCAGTGTCAGCTGCAAACAAACAAAATAAAACCTAACTGTAAAGCCATAGGAATGAATGACAATGATTAAACTCATTAGGAAAAAAAAAGAGGAAGTGGACGAGGAAGTTTATTAGTTCTTGGCAACAAGCATTGGAATTGAATGTAGCACAATAATTGCAAAAAAAAAAAAAAAAGTATATCTGAAAATAGCTCTAAAATAATTGTTTGCTAATTTTCCTTTCTGTGCAATTTAGCATTTTTTTTCCCCACAGTAACCATGACAGCCATTCCTTTTACTAGTCAAAAAAAAAAAAAAAATCCACAAAGACTGATTCTATTACAAAGTTGTGCTAGAATTTGGAAATTTTATTAGACTATCTTATCCTTCTAGGTCAAGGGATTTCATTTTTAGGTATTTCTATTGTTTTCATTTTTTTCTTCAAGAAGAAAAAATTATTTTTTTGTTAAACTTTTTTTCCCTAAAATCCTGATTCCAGAAATGAGTGTTTAAAATCTGAGCTAAGCAAGCCAACATAATGAAATGCGGTTTAAAACTTTAAGCTTAGATTTCACCTGTAAAGATCAGAAATGAAATTTATTAAGGAATCCAAGTCAGGAATGAGGAAAAAAAAGTCTGCTTAAGTGTATCACTTACTGATCACAAGAAAAACTTTTTAAGCCTTAATACAGATTCTCAGCATTTAGAACCTGTAAAATGGAATTATAATCTCTGATATAGAAACTTCTGCATTGATCTATATTGCACAGCTAAATTTATTAATGGAGACAGGAAGATGATATTTTTTTCATTATTGGATAGGACATATCTATTCTATTCTGAACTAAACTCCTCCTACCTTTCCTAATGATGCCTTTATTTCAAAACAAAATGTATAGTCTGGATTTCGCAGCTTGTTTACTGGCTGGAACACTGCTTTTCTAAGAGTTATTAGAAGACTCGTTAGCTAAATGAGGTATAATTAAAAAATAGTCCTTCAAAGTAACGACTATATAGGTTTCTGAAAATCGACAACAAAGACTGCACAAAATGTTCTGGTAAATAGTACGAAGCTCTGCAGCACCTACTAAGTGATGCGCAGGTGGATTCTTTTCTCATAATCTGCCTGAAGTAAAATAGAGCTAAAATAAGTTCCCAGCGAAACATTTTACAATCAACTGATTAACATGCTACTTAGTTAGAGCACACTTTCATTGTCTGATACTCTCAGACTCTATTTGAAAAGGTCTAGTCCCATCACTGTCAAAAGTTAAGCACACTGATAATAAAGTGCAGCCACTGGGCCACTCACTAATACTGCTGCAAAAGTCTTCATGTCCCTTATCCATAGACCTCAAAAATGTTCACACAAAACTAGAATTCTTCAGTTTCAGCAGGGAACAGACAAATTATCTGTCACTAAAATTCATCTACAAATAGAAAAAATAATGCACTATATGTACATTATTAAGCAAAGTGGAATATTTATTGGGTCATTTTACCATGCAGAAAGTGAATTTCCTATGGTCTTAGCTCAAATTATATACAATTTAGCAAAGCTAAATGTAAGAAAATAGCAAGGACATTTTATTTCTATATAACAGAGCATATACCCCCAATTTGCTGCTACTTCAAAGAACACTTTTAGACTCAACCTTTATAGGCTCTTTCAAAGGGAAGTTCATGGAGACTAGTTATTAACCCATGTAAGACAACAGAGGAGAAGAAGTACAACAAAAGCAAAGCACTCCATTTTGTTTTTTAAAGTTAACCACAGAATATGTCAGTTTTGGTTTGCAGACAACCCCTGAGATATAAACCAAAGTGTTAAGACACCAAATAGTCAGAGGTAAATTACTAAGAGAAGTACATTCATACATGGTGTCATGACACTTGCCTTTTAGAAAGTACTTTGTTACCATTCAGAAAGCTTAAATGCTTGGATAATTTTCAGAAAATTAGTGAGTAAAGGATATTCTTAAGAAATTATTTTTCCTTTCTAAAATGTATCTACAGTAGACTTTAAGTCAACTTTTAATTAGGGAGCTATTGATTCTATTGGGATAGTCTATTTGCCTCTGCTTCAAATGTTCTACTTACTTAAAAACAGCCTATCTAGGTTAATCACCAAAAAAAAAAAAAAATCAGGGAGGCTAAAACTTGTCAACAGTAAGTTTAGTATATTGTATCCATCAAAAGCTTATCCAGTATACTTGCTGCCACTCAATTGTGCAAATATTTTCAAACAAATAGGAAAGGGTGGTCCAAGCATTCGAACTACACATCTTATCTGCTTTATGAAGCAGTCTTCTACGGTAACAAAGCAAGGCATTTCCACTTCCATTCACCATTCTTAACTGTTAAGCAAGATGGTACCCTTTGTGACACAAAATCAGTTTATCAGGAAAACCAATTATTAACAAATCATTTCCCTATTCACTTCTTTAATATCACCTTCTATGTTGTGACAACGAAGGCTACAACAACAGCAATGACATAATATAACTTGAGTTTTGGCACATAGATTCACACTAAATACCTTTAAAAATTATATGACGGTTTCATATACAAAATGTATACTAGTACCATAGGTCAGTGAGAAAGGCAGCTAAGCTTTTGGTTGGCTTTGGCCTAAATGACTGGACCAAGTTCTATAAAACGAACCTAAAAATCTTGCTAATAGTTTTTCTAAATGTAAGACGTTTCCTAGAAGTTGCACTAAGTCAATTATTTTTATTCTTTAAAAATAATCCCCCACCAAAGTAAAAAATTATTCTCATCACCACCAAGAGCTATTTCTATTAAATTATGTCAAAAATTTAATCTCTCTCTACAAATACAAATAAGCTTTCTGCAAACTAAAATCTAAATTTTGTTAACTCTTCAGACAGGAATTAAGTGGTATTACTAAAATCAGCAAGCTAAGGTTGAATCTCAGGGGGGAAATAAAAATTAGTATCCTAATGTGACAGAACTACAAACAGATGCTGAAATAAAACCTTAAATGGTACATCTCTCTGCCTATGGGAAATTTCACCTACAGAAATTCACAATTAGAAACAGACAACAATGTCCCAATTTGTTATGTTTTAGACAACTGAGTAATTACAAACACAGAAGAGAACAGTATATACAGAAAAAGTGAGATGAAGGAGACTTCCAAATGCAGTGCTAATCAATTTAAAAAGGGATTCTTTTAGCTACACACTTTATAGCAAAGAGGTCTGGGAGGAAGCAAAGCTCTATGCACTGTGAAGAAATAAAGAAGTGTGGCCTCTGGTGAATACATGGGCATTTTTAGGAAATTTAACAAATATTTTATCTGGGATCAATGGTTCTTATTTAAGAGAGTCACGAACCAGAGCCCTTAAATAAATGCTACCAAAGCTGTAACATTTGGCTGTAAGAACTGGACCAAATGTTCTTTAATTTCAGTATATTAACCCTGCTTTAAATGTTGTAGTCTTTAAAACAAAATTCCCAAACACACAAATCTGTCTAGAATTTCATGAGCCAAAACTGCACAGACGTGTGAGTCTAAGCTTGTGCAGTAGCAGGGAAAGTTGAACACTGGTGTACAAGTGAAAACAAAGACAGCAGCTTCTGCAACGGGCAGTAAAACAAAGGGAAAACAAGGTTCAGTCCTGCACACGTCTCCACTTCATTGCTTCCATGTTTGAAAACAGGAGCCTGTGATTTTGCTAGGCCCTGAGGCTGAGTCCACTTGGCATTGTGTGTTGGGATGTCTAGGTTCAAAGGTGCTCTCCGCAGCAGCCGGGCGGTGTGATTCTGAGGCTGGGGACCTGTGCTTTCAGAGAAGCAGGAAAGGTTCCTCTAGGTGTGCTGCAGTCTCTCAGAAAGAGTTCATCAAAGCAACGAACAGCGGAAGAAACTTGTCTTCTTTGATCGGTTCTCTGTTATTTTCACTGGCCCACCTCCTCCTGATGAATTGCTGTCATTCTGAACAATAGAGTTGGAAAGTTACCAAAAAAGGAAAGAAAAGGTTCAGGTTTAACATCACGTACTAAAAATATACCAAAACAGACCCTAAGCAAAGTAGTCACTAGACTATTTTATTAGAAAGGGAACTAGGTAAGCATTCATGCTGTGTCTTTTTCTTTGTAAACGAATGGATTTTAGGAAAACATGTTATATATTAATAATATATTAGATAGGAAGCTCCCATTTCTAGTCCAAAGAAATGAAAACAAATACAGTGTAGAGTTTCAAGGTGGATGATGGAAACAATGCTCAGATGCTGGTGTAAACAATCCTGCTGTTAGAGGTAAGAAGAGTTGGTAACGTAAGGCATACCTTATATTCAGGATTTAGGGTAAAGCGAACTTCCAAGGTTGCTTTAGTGGTTTATTACTGAGACATTTTCAAATTTAAGCTAACATTAGCAATTTTAAGATCTTCATTCCATAGAGATAAAATGTCTATATCACATGAAAATGAAATCATTTCATGGCAAAAATTTAATTTGTGACTATTAATTATTAGGATCAAAATTCAATTCAAAAGCATCTAAAAAGACAGATGAAAGAGCTGACACAGCTGTCAGTAATAAGAACCAAAGTCCAACCAGCTAGGACTAGGTCAGTCAGGGGGCAACAATGAGTAATTTGATGATACTATAAGCAGGCCTAGCCTTTTTATCAAATACCAAATACGATCGTAATGAAAATAAAACACTCTATATGATACGAACCATTTTTCTGTTGAGTTTTGTCATTATATCTCGTGCAAGTGTAAAAAATGCCTAAAAGAAAAAAACAAAAAACAAAAAACCCACACATCATTATAAGTTAAAATATTCTTTACGGTAGACATGGAAAAATCTTACTTCACTGCAAAATAAATTGCTGTAAAATATCTAATGGTGAAAAGCACATAGCTGTAACTATAGTATGCATATCAGTGTTACAGCCTAGCTTTCATTCTGTCATAAACATTTTCCAATACTACCAAGCTGTCATTCATTCATTCCTCAGTATTTTCTTCACGTAGTAGTGCCTGGTACAAGTTCCTAATATGACACCTGTTGAGTTGGGAATAGCTTTCTCAGTAGACCTTCTCAAGAGCAGAAGTTCTAAGTCACCCTGTGTCCCTAGAGCAAAGCACAGGGCCTGATATGGTGGTGGTGCTGGTGGTGGTTATGTGCCATGGAGTCTGTTCCTACTCAAAGTGACCCTGTATAGGGTTTCAGAGGAGCAGTTGGTGGGTTTGAACTGATGACCTGGCGGTTCAAGCCAACCGTGTAGTCCAGTACATTATCCTGCACACCACACCAGGACTTGGGGTCTCTTTTTCTCCCTTTTTGAAGCCCCTTGTATTTTATAGCTTTAAAATAGGTCTTCATAAAAATGCCTGCCATTTGCTGGGATGTGGGGGGTGGGGTGAGGGGAGGGAAAGGAAGGTGTAGCACAGGACAGAGAATAGACACAGGATAGTTTGGATGCTGGGAAGGGGGACAATATACAAAAAAAGGGAGAGGAAAAGAAAAAAAAAAAGCAGAGGAGAAAAAAAAGACACAGGTTTGCATGGGCTAAATGGGACAGAGGTGGTTGTTGTTGTTAAGTGCTGTCAAGTTGATTCCGACTCATAGTGACCCTGGTACAGGATTTCTGAGGCTGTAAATCTTTATGGGAGCAGGAAGCCTCATCTTTCTCCTGCAGAACTGCTGGTAGTTTCGAACTGCTGACCTTGAGATTAGCAGCCCGATTCGTAAACATTGCGCTACCAGAGCTCCTTGGGACAGAGGTAAAGAATGATATATGCACAACCTTGGAACAACAGGGCTCTGGGATACAGGGATGAAGACATGGTTGGAATGGGGAAAAGGGGGTAAATAATGTTAAAATGCTTGGCTGTCTTTTGAATCTTGGTTTCCCTTGCATACCATTATAAAATAGATACTGGAGGGAGAAAGAAAGGAATAGCCAGAAATATAACCATAAAAAGCTTGTAAGTCCGTCTTCTGCCTATAACTGATTGGAATACCTAAAATGGGGCTACAATGTGCCCAGTGATGGAGAATTCCTGTGGAATCTCTGCATTACATAAGACCATAGGTAGATTGCTGAAGAGCATCCAGAACCTTCAGAGGTGGGAAATTTTCACTTGAAAGGATAGGCAGACCAGCCTGGAATGGCTAGAAGATCAGAAGATACTTCTTGAAAGAAAGACCAACAGGAAAAATACAAAACAATATAGGCAGACCAACTGATTATTACAAGAACAAGCAAGTTGCTCGCCCAGGAGACATCAAGACAAGTGGTTGGGTCCCCTCAGGGCAAACCCCCTTCCAAGACTAAGACTCAATGGTAATACACGCTCTGATTGGTAACCACGTTTGTCACTGATAAGGGGAAGTGAGGGAAAAACAGCAATGAAGCTGTGAGCTAAGCCCTATAACGTTCAATAGACTCCTGTGAACCTGGGTGGAGACCTGGCTGGCCAGCAGTGTGGCAAGACGTGGGGACCCTTGGGCCCAGAGTCAATGACATAGCCACAGGGGACTAGAATGGAGAGTGAAGCATCCAGTTGATAAGATGAGAGGGCATATGCACAAGAACACCCACACTTGCAGATAATACCCACTTGACCTGGCTTCAATGACTAGATGATCAGAGCTCAACTAGAAGAAGAAAGGAATGGAAAAAAAAAAAAGTAAGCTGATACAATTTGATGAACTTGACCTACCCCTGTGAATGCAGTAGCTCAAAAGAGGGAATAAATCTTTACAGCAAGGATCATTCCCACCCCCTCCATACAAATAGTAGAAAGGGATGGGCAACTTGGACATTGGCTACAAAGGCAAGAAGTGATTGGCTTACAATCTTTCAAGAGGGAACCTAGATCCAGAGGGCATGAAGGAAGGTAGAATCTCCACTGAGTAGTATCCAATCAGTCTAGGCGGGGCTAATGAAAGGAAATGCAGATAGGTCT
>NW_006408522.1:6218160-6244343 GCF_000296735.1 Chrysochloris asiatica
GATGTTGTTGTTGTTGAGTGCCATCGAGTCGGGTCCGACCCATAGCGACCCTGTACAGGGTTTCCGAGGGTGTAAATCTTTACAGGAGTAGAAAGCCTCTTCTTTCTCCCGCGGAGCGGCTGGTAGTTTCGAACCGCTGACCTTAAGGTTCGCAGTCCGATTCGTAACCACTATGCATAGATAGATAGATATAGACAGACAGACCTGGTGTGGCATTGTAGGATAATGCCCTGAACCTAAAGGTCAGTTTGAACTGCAAGGTGGGCAGTTCAAACCCACCAGTTGCTCTTCAGAAACCCCAGACAGGGTCACTATGAGTCAAAACAGACTCAACGACACTTAACAACAACAAGATATATATATATATATCCCTTTCGTCCTCCCTTACACATTCAGCCTATGAGGGGGAAAAAAGTCTACCTTTTACTCCTGACCTTCTTGCTTTTTAAAATGTGCTTTTAGTCTTACACCTGGAGCCCCTTATCATGCTTCAAATCTTCCATGTCTTCCAAACCCATTGCTGCGGAGTCGATTCTGACTCATAGAGACCATACCTATTGTACAGAGCAGAACTAGCTCATAAGGGTTCCATGGCTATAACGTTCACAGAAGCAGACTGCCCTCATCTTCCTCTCTTGAAGCAACTGGTGGATTTGAACTACTGACCTTTTGGGTTGCCGGTTGAGTGTATAACCACTGTATCTTACCCACTCCAAAACCTGACAGTTGCTGAATCTCAGCTAAATTGCCACCCTGGAAAACGGTTCACATGGAAGGAGGACAAATCTGATTAATCTCAGCGATACATTATCCATAGTGTCTCGTGACTCAACTCAGCCTCATTCTACTTTAACTCTACAAAGCCAAGGACACTTGAGGCATCTTAGGTTGTCGCCACGCTTAGCCCACTGTTACGTCAGATTCCCTGCTGCCAGCCACTCCTGCTATCCAAATAAAATGTGCAGGAAACCAACCTTTCATTAGTCAATCCTAAAAAAGATGAGCGCTATTAGCTATTTGTAAACAAAGAAAAACTTGTGACTAGTGTGCACTGGACAATAGGTCGTTTATGTCTCAATGTTTAGTCAAGATGCTACGATGACTTGCCTAAGAGATTCAATGTTTATGAAACCATCAATATGTTATTAAGTAAATTATATGTATTAAATTATATTTATATATAAACATGTATTACTTGCCATGGGTAGCTAAGGAGCTATTTTCTCTCTGGTCAAGTCAGGATGTGGAAGAAACAGAAACTATAGAGGGAGTCTTAACCCAACAAATTTGCATAAAATGGCCCAAAGAAATACTCCTTTATTGATAGGAATGTAGAATCAGTGTCTCAGGAAAAAGACCTTGGGCACCAACCCCGCCCAGAAGCAACTTAGAAAATTTTTGCTTGAGTGAGCAGTTTCTAAGGGAGGGGTTCTGGTGCCAAGTCTTACTAATATCTGCAAGAAATATTTTACATCAAGCTAGATGTTTTTAAGGAGTCCTGGTGTGGTGCCCTTGATCTTAAAATCAGTTTGAACTTCAAGGTCGGCAGTTCAAATCCACCAGCTGCTCCTTGGAAACCCTATATAGGGTTACTAAGAACCAACTCGACGACACTTAACAACAGATGCTTTTATGCAGAGACCTGGTGTGGCGCTATAGGATAAGCACTGGACTGCTAATTGCAAAGCTGGCATTTCAAACCTACCAAGAACTCCAGGGTCACTAGGAGTCGAACCAACTAGACAGCATTTAACTACAACATATATTTTTACAATCTGTTTGGAAGGCATCCATTTTAACTACACTGTGAGTGTGACAGTAAATCTGTGTCTGAATGAAAGTTTGCAATCAACTCTTCAAACTAATCTTTGTAGCTCATGACATATGTATCCAACAGTAGCCAAGTCCCTGCCTCATTTAATCATGCCCTCTGGTACCCCAATTGAAGACAGGCCAATCAATGATTTTGTTGTAATTTCTTGCTTTATCCCTATATCTGTCCTTGTTTTGTGATCCTTTCTCTGGGGCTCACTAGTTTACATTTATATGAGCAAGTGATTTCCTCCATTCAAATGGTTTCTCTTCTATAATAAATTCTCTTGCTCTGTCATCTCGGCCACCCACATGCCACACAGACTACAGAAGACCCAGAAACTTAGGGAACACGTGCGCCACGACCAGACTGTATCAGCAAACACTGGAAGCCCCCAAGGAGGCTGGGATAATGCTGCTGCCATGCGCCACCACAGGATCGACGTCAACAAAGATCATCCAGGTTACTCTGGGAAGGTGGGCATAAGACATTACCACTTGGAGAAGAATCAGAGATTCTGCCCAACTGTCAACCTTGATAAATTGTGGACCTTGGTCAATGAGCAGGCAAGGGTAAATGCTGCCAAAAATAATCCTGGGGCTGCTCCCATCACCGATGTGTTGACAAAGTTCTAAGGAAGGGAAAACTCCCAAAGTAATCTGTCATTGTGAAGGCCAAATTCTTCAGCAGAAGCGGTGAGGGGAAGATGAAGGGGCTAGGGGTTAGAAGGGAGAATCATGTGTATGATTGGCTTGAAGCCACATGGAGGTTAATGAAATGTTAAATGCCTTCCCTTCATGGTCTGAGTGTAGGCTCTTTGGTGACAACTCTGAATCCTTACCTATGCAGCTAATGCTGAGCACTGCCAGCAACAGTACCCACCTAACAGGTCTTAGGAGTATGAGGGCATGTGTTTCCCTCCCCTCAGAAACTGTATGGCAGGGATATATTAGCACTTTGGAGGATTGGCCAATTGCCTAATATAACATTTATTTTCATTTTTAAACTGGAAATTATACCTGTTGATTATATATTATCTTCTAGTTAAAAAATATATATCCTCTTAAAAATTTCTTTTAAAAAAGTTTTGATTTTTTTCTCATCAACAGTCATAATAAAGTATTATTAGCAATTCTGCCCATGGTGAAGAAAACGTATTCTTAGAAATTTTACATTGGAGTTGTTATTAAGTGCTGTCAAGTTGATTCTGATTCATAGTGACCCTATAATAAGGCTTCTGAGGAGTGGCTGGTGAATTTAAACTGCTGATCTTGTAGCTAACACTGACCTTTCAGTACTGTACATTATTTCACAATGCCACACTGGTTGTTGTTGTTGTTATGTGCCGTGGAGTCAGTTCTGACTCATAGCGACCCCGTACAGGGTTTCCAAGGCTGTAAATCTTTACAGGAGCAGCTGATAATTTCGTACTGCTGACCCTGAAGTTAGCAGCCCGATTCGTAACCACTAAGCTATCAGAGCTCCTTTACCATCTGATAAACACACTTTCTGGTTTCTAGTAAATGCTACTGTATTACAATGTATCATATTAAATCTACTCCAAATATGTATGCTAAGGGAATCTCTTCAGTAAACCAACAGTTGAATCCTCTCTTGAGAGAGTTGTTGTTGTTGTTACGTGCCATGGAGTCAGTTCCGACCCATAGAGACCCTGTACAAGATTTCGGAGGCTATAAATCTTTACGGGAGCAGAAAGCCTCATCTTTCTCCCGCGGAGCAGCTGGTAGTTTCGAACCGCTGACCTTAAGGTTCGCAGCCCAATTCGTAACCACTACGCTACCAGAGAGAGTTGTTGTTGTTGTTAAGTGCCATCGAGTCGGGTCCGACCCATAGCGACCCTGTACACGGTTTCCGAGGGTATAAATCCTTACGGGAGTAGAAAGCCTCATCTTTCTCCCGCGGAGCAGCTGGTAGTTTCGAACCGCTGACCTTAAGGTTCGCAGCCCGATTCGTAACTACTACGCTACCAGAGAGAGTACAGGTATGAAAACAAGGCTCTTCTGCTACAGACTACTACAGGGCAATAGATTGTTGTTGTTCAGTACCATCCAGTTGGTTCTGACTCATAGAGACCCCATGTACATGAGACTGAAACCTTGCCCTGTCTTCCTCCATCCTCACAATCGTTGCTATGTTTAAGCCCATCGCTGCAGTCACTGTGTCTACCCATTTGTTAGAGGGTCTTCTGGTTTTTCACTGACCCTCTAACTTTACCATGCATTGAGCTGCTAGAGCTGCTAGTCCAACAATTCCAGCTTTCTAAACAAAGGGCAAAACTGAAATTCCATCTTCTGTTCAGTTAATCTTACATGAGGACTCTAGTAATATCCCATGTGGAGGATGGGCATTACAAATCCAACAGCCAGGATCTCCATAAAAGTCAGAAGCAAAAGAATTCACAAAATATAGGTGGGTCAATACAAGGCTTTGAGTGTTGCTTGGATACTAGATACCTAAGCACAA
Organism: Chrysochloris asiatica; assembly: GCF_000296735.1. Lineage (NCBI taxonomy): Eukaryota > Metazoa > Chordata > Mammalia > Afrosoricida > Chrysochloridae > Chrysochloris > Chrysochloris asiatica. Next base: position 6,222,458 of record NW_006408522.1, read on the forward strand.
ACGCCAGTATATAATAAGCCATCAAATATTTCTTTCTTACCTCTTCTACATTTGTACTGGATTTTGCACTTGTCTCCAAGAATTTAATCCCATAGTCAATTGCTAACTGAAAGGCAAAACATTAAAATTCAGTGAAAGCTTCTTAGACATATTTATATTTTCAAGGTCTCTGAAGTCTCCAAGGTAGAGTACCTAATCCAGAACACTCATGGTTTTAAAATTTCTTTACCTTCTCTTATTATGTTAGAAATTTAATCATATAATACACAGTTTAGTAATTTTTTAAAAAAGGCACAACTTCCACTTAAAATAGTTTTAAGTACTTTTTTCTTTTCTCTTGTGCTTTTAGCTCTAATATACTTACAAGAAAAACTATGGCACAGACAACCTCTCTACCATTAACTCCAGATTCTTCGGCCTCTTTCATCTACTTCCAAAGTGCAGTTCTCCAACAGTTACGATATTGATTTTAATATTCATTTAAAAAATAAATTGTTATATAAGCAGAAGCTTAAAAGATCAAAGTGTTCATTGCTTTGATTTCTATTGATTGAGACAGTTCATTGATAACATGAAGATGAAGTGAATATTTTTGTTTGCCAGCTATAATGAAAAACATGACGCATTTTCCACATATCACTATAAAAGGCCAGAGTAAAATTCCAACACTTAAAAAGTGAGCAAAATGAAGCCTCAAAGTCAATGTAGAAAATGTCATAGTAAATATATACATAAAATCAACGCTTGCTTTGCAGGGCACCAAATAGAAATGTGTCTGTCTATAAATGCCAATAATGGCATCCACAGCTTGATGAGTTACAAATCATTTATCCATAAACCAAAAGACAAAACCACTACCATAAGTAAATATGATTCACAGTGACGCTATATAGGGTTTCCAAGATTAAATCTTTAGGGGAGCAGACTGCTTTACCTTTCTCCTGAGGAGCAGATAATGGGTTTGAACCACTGACTTTGTGGTCAGCAGCCCAATGTTCAACCCATAGTGCCAAGATACTGACGTGCAACTAATGTATTCTTACAAATTCTTTAATAAAATAATGAATTGGAAAATTATTACTGTTGAAAACTCACCTATCCAATTACATTTTTCAAAGAAAATGAATTACTTTAAAACTGGGCATTTTTACACAGACATTAAAAGAAATAGCCTAGACTATTCTAAACTGCAGGAATCTTGAAAAGCACCAATTTGTATCTCTCATAAAACATTAGCAAATTCTTTAGGAATGAGTCATGCCCACACAGTATATGGTGTTGGACCTGGAATACTAATTCACACCATTCAACAAGTATAGATTGCATCTCTTTCTTCGTGACAATACTAAAGGACCAAAACATGGATATTTTAAAAACTTAGAGCAATAATTAAGCATTACCAAGAAAATAAATGCGACCTTTATATATGCAATTCAAATTTACCTTTTCCCCTCTTTCTTTTGATACTTGTCTTTTGTCATTCATATCACATTTGTTACCCAAGATCATTCTTTCAACATCTGAAGAGGCATGCTGCAGGGAGAAAACAGAATGTTATAAAAAGGTCTTGAGAGAAACCACAGTTATCCAATAGACAAATTCTAACCTGTCAGAAACACACGCAGACATTTAACAAGACCAATAATCTTTCACTCAACACTAGGACTGGAAAAGTTTAGAAGACAGGAGGAGGGGAGACGCTTCTGTATGAGAGCATTCACAGAGCCAATGCAACTTATTTTTTTTTGCAAACTATTTTGCAGAACTTCATTCTTGTGTCTCTTTTTGTACATGAACAAACAAATAAAATGCACGGTTATATAACGACAAAATATACAAACATATGTAAGGGTGGAAGAAGGAAAAATAAAACAAAACAAAACTCTGACCTTCCGTGACCCAAAGGCAAATTCTGGATTCTACACTATTGAAAAAATAAATTCCAGAGGGTAGCAGATATGTGTGCAAAGCTATCTCAGAGTCATCATTTCTTTCTGAAATGGCAAAGACCCAGAAGAATCGTAATGCCCATCCATCTGTTATGGGTTCACATTTTCAAATATCCAAGATGGAGGAAAGGTGGCAGGCACAAAATGTGAAATCGCCATGGTAAAAGATCTGTTTTTGCTAGGCCTGACAGACAGACAGAACCTGGGCATCCGAAGTTTTAGTCCTGGCCCTCCTTTTAAAAAAGGCTGTCTAAGTATATAGGCAGTTCCTTTCCTCTGGCCTTCATTTCCTCACGTGTAAAATAGAAAGTTGGATTAAATGATTTCTAAATTCTGGTCCAAGCTGAACATTCTGTGTGTTCACCCCACAGACAGGTGCAGGGCAGCCCCACAGGCAGAACAGGATAAAGCCCTCCAAGGCGATCCTCAAAGGAGAGGGCCTGCGCTGTCCAGACCCTACTTAGCTGTCTCAGGGAGATGAAAGCCCACTGCCATGGAGTCAATGCCCTCTCATGGGCCCCCTATAGGACAGAGCAGAACCGCTCCCTAGGGTTGCAGAGGCTGTTTATCTTTACAGGCGCAGACAGCCTCATCTTTCTCCTGAGGAAGGGCTTGGTGGGTTTGAACTGCTGACCTTGCGGCTAACAGCCCAACAGCGCCACTCGGACTCTGTCTCAGAGACACGACACGGAGGGAGCCTTTTTAGGAGAACCCAAGAGGACCCGTCTCCAGTATCATCATTCACTTTCCATAAATACCTCTTCGATGTTTCTTATCCAATTTTTAATATTGTCAAAGGACTTTTCATTTGTGATGTCATAGACCAGCATAATTCCCTATAAGAGAAAAACAGTCAGTAGTTTATATATTTAATATTAATATTAATGTCAATGTACTCCCCACTCCAAAACTCTTGTATTCATGTGTCCTCCCCAACCCTTTATAAAGAGGATTCACAATAAATTTGAAAAACACAGAGAATTAAATAAATAAATTCTTCCACTGTCTCACCATGTAAATAAATAAAAACTCTGCTAACATTTTCACTGTTAAACTTTAATGAAGTAGTGATTATGGTAAAGATGATACACCCGTTCTACCTGACCTCACAGGATAAGAATCAGCACCAACTGGCACCATGGGAGTGTTTAAGCTAAAGTAGAGGTAACATTGAGAGTAGGAGGTGGTCACATCCAGTGTGCACTTGTTTAATCCAAATAGAAAGTATCTCCCTTTATATTCTCCTAGTATGATTATACCATACTACCTTTAAAATGATTTTTTTTTTTAAATTTGGGCTGATCAAAATGTCATTATTTAGCTAAGTGAATCACAGACATTTAGGCTATAATGCATTGCCATACAAGTTTAGTGAAAGGCAGTCATATTTTTAAAGACCCCAGGTATGGTATTTCTGAAGGGTTCACCTTCCAATTGCTTCATCTAACACCTGTATGTTAACTATCACCAAATCTGTATCTCTACACAACACTTAAAGAACCCTGGTGACACAATGGTTAAGTGACTGGCTGCTAAACCTAAGGCCAGAGGTTCAAACCCACCAGCAGCTCCATGGGATAAAAGACCTAGCAATCTGCTCTCATAGACTCTAACCTAAGAAACCTTATGGGGCAGTTCCACTATAGGGTCACTAGGAATTGGCACACAACAGCAACAATAGACCTACTAAGTGCGACATCCACCATTCATCCATCCAACAAATATTTCGTGGGTACCCTACATTGTGCCATATTGTGGTTGGTATTACCAGCAGTGAACAAAATCAACAAGGTCCCATCCTCTGGTGGATGGGTAAAGAAGGAAAAAGACAATGAACCATAAGTAAACTATTATTTAATTAATCTAACCTGGAATGAGGTTTGAAGGCTAGAGTTGTCAGGGAAGGATCCCCTAAGAAAAGAGCATTAAAGCCAAGGCCCGGGGACTGAGGAGACATGAACTGGACAAAGGGGCTGTGGGTGAGGTGAAGAGGGAAAGCCCGCAATACTGGCACATAACAGAAGCATTACAAGTATTTTGCGGTCTATGAAAGCCCAGAGCCCACTGGAAAGAAAGTCAGTTTGGCAGGAGTGCACAGATCCAATGGAAGAAGGGCACAAGATGAAGCTAAAGAAGTAGGCAGAGGCCAGATGAGCCCTGGTAATGGTGGTGATGTGCCGTGGAGTTGGTTCTGACTCATAGTGACCCTGTACAGGGTTTCTGAGGCTGTAAATCTTTACAGGAGCAGAAAGCCTCATCTTTCTTTCATGGAACAGCTGGAAGTTCTGAACTGCTGACCCTGAGGTAAGCAGCCCGATTCGTAACCACTACACTACCAGAGCCCTAGATTCAACTAACTGGATATCAACACCTAACATATTCCCTGTCGTCACCACAAACTCAACTAAGTAAAACACGAGGTTGTCTTCCTTACCTCCAAACCTTCAAAAATTTTCTGAGCATACTGGTTTCATCAAAATTCAAGGTTTCAACTTGAATCTTAAATTTTGAATTTAGGACTTAGGCCTTATACTAGAGAACGTCTAGGCATTTCCCTTGTTGCTATGATCAGAATTGTAGAGCATGGAATCAGAAATACTCCTTGGTTCTCTCGGCACTTACCAACAATAATACAGAGATCCACTACACTAAGCTACTTATGAAGCCAATGTTATGTTCCAGGGGAGATGGGTAGTTGCCCCAGTTTTTCTACTAAGCCAGGTATATGCTCTCAGATGGACTTAACCATTCAAGTTGCAGTTTCCTACTCAGTAAAAGAAGGGGCTGGTGGATTTCAAGGCTGGACTTTCTAGGTTCTAAGTTGCCTATTTACCACTGTAGTCTTAGCACCACATAGAACCAGAACCAACAGGCACTATACATGGATTGACTGGATGAACCATTTTAGGATGTAAAATAACTAAGTGATGAAGTTATGAGAACATGGGTAAGGGCAGCATGTTGCACAGGACTGGGAAGTCAAGATTCCCCAGACTCTAGAACTCCAAGTCACAGATCACTTAGCTACTTCCTGATTAGTGGGCAGCATAAAAGCGAAGGAGACTCCACACATACGCGGTGGATGTTGTGAAGGTGGTAAGAGATAAGGGGTGATGTTGTTAAGGCTGAGTAACAAGGAGGAGGAGCAAGAAATAAATACTCAGCCACGGGGCTTGTGGTTTGCTAAGATATGGCATAAAGTCTTAATAAGAGGGAAAATCATAAAAATATATAATCACTACAGAATGCATGAAGGAATTCTAGAATACCAACAAGCTAATCGTCTGATCATTATTATGAAAACCAATGGCAGAGTATACAGTTACTAAACATTAAACCTACCAAAAAAAAGTCCCTTTAAATGTCTTGGTTTCATCTCAAGAAATCTATTTCCTCTCATTGCACTAGACTCTAGCTTGAATCATCTAATCCAGCCAGATGAATGTCCATGTTTTATTTTTACCTGAAGAATTATAAAACCCTCAAACCACACTCACCATGGCTCCTCTGTAGTATGCTGTGGTAATTGTTCGGAATCTTTCCTGGCCCGCTGTGTCCCTAAGATTTGAAACAAAAGAGAGAGTGGTTTTAGAAGTGATCCCCAGCATCACGGAGGGGAGGCTCTAAGCTATGTGAGAAACAATTCTGGTCTGCTCACAAGTGCACTGGTTGGGAGGGAAGGGGACTAGAACACAAAGAGAACCTGCTGTGTGTCTGCCATCTGGAGTTGGTGGTGGACCCCAGAGCCTGTCAGGGGATCACAGTGTCCTGGGTGAAGAAGTTGGACCTTAATGATATAAGCAGCAACCTGCTAGGAACTGGTAACCAGTGTGAGCTCAAATACACGTGGGAGGGCACAGGGAATCGTCTGAATTCTTGGACTCCCTGAGGTAGGGATAATCATTTTTATAAGTACTTAATGATTAAGACATTTTACTCTCTTGACTGGAAGTGTGATTTCTGCACAAAGCAAGCAATTGAGCTGGATTTACTACTGTGCGACTTCAGCTCGGTGGAGCACACTAACATGGGTCACCTCAGGAACCCGTAGGCTATGGAGCCCATGACTAAAGGGAGCGGAACATGCAATCCTTAGTGATGTCTCCAAAGACTTTGCACCTCAAAATTGTGTAACCCTTCCAGAGATACTTATTTTTGAGCTGATGGCATGCCATTAAAACATATTCTAAAAATCATAAAACTTCCTAATTACATTTATAGAAGCAATCCAATGAAAGGCAGTTAGAATTTCCTTGAAAACTGGGAACAACTAGTATTATTAAATTTGCCACTGACAGCCAGACCTAATCCACTATGTGGACAAACTAAAGTGTACTATTTTATTGCAAGGGAGAAAGGGGGATTTGCAGCAATGCACTAAAAATCGAATCTATCCCAAACCCAAACAAGAGATTAAGGACAAAGGGAAATACAGTGAACTGAACAAGATTCATCAATAAATGTTAACACTTATGTCTACTTTACAAAATCCGTGTACACGGTGTTTTCAGTCCCCACATGATGGGTCTCCCTAGTGTCCTCGTGCTGCATAGGAGGAGGCAAGCTCTGACACTAAACAGCTTATCACCTTGGATGAGACTTCTACATCCTAAGTCTCAGCTGTTCAACACACAGCCAAGACTCATACCAAAGTCCTCTTCTCCTGTCATTCCCTCACTGAGAGGATTACATACACCGGCATTTGTTTAATATACAGAAAACACATCGTGGGGAAAACAAGAGGCCAAGCACCTTTGAGCAGATGAACAGTATTTTCTCGATTTGAACACACTACTGATCTAGAACAACCTTTGTGACAAGGGTGGAGGAGAAACCCTACCAACGCTAAAGAGAAGTCACGAAGACTAAATGGACACTATTTTGTTGCAAGGGCAATAATGGGTAGTGCCATGATGTTCTGGCCGCTCTATATTAAGTTCTAACTACCTCATCATCCACAGGCACCTACAAACACTAAAAAAACACGTTTTTCGTGTTGCTATGATCAGAATTATCGAGCATGGAATCAAAAATACTCCTTGGCTCCCTTGGCAATAATGCAGAGATCCACTACACTAAGCTACCTATGAAACTGATGTTATGTCCCAGGGAAGATGAGTAGTTTGCCCCAGTTTTACTACTACAACAGGTAGATGCTCTCAGTCTAAGTTCCAGTTTCCTACTCTGTAAAAGAAAGGGCTGGTGGATTTCAATATAATGTTCAAATTCAATGCCAGTTCTGAGAAGCAAATAGGAACAGGGATCTAAAGGAAAAGCAATAGGTACATTTAGCCCTGCCGCTTTCTTACTTGGTGCTATCCTAAATGTCTAAACTGTCTACTGCTGTCAGCATTACATAGGAGATCAGCAAACATCACCAAAATCCCTTCTCTTGATCCCAAACCTTATTGCCTCATGCCAGGCACTATACTGGAAATAATTCAACCAGCTTTGGTTTCTCTTTCTATGAAGTTAAAAAATCTGAGAGATTCTGAGTTCAAGCTAAAAATGTTCAACTTGAAAATTTAGAAAAACCTAATTTATTAACTGGAGTTTGACAAATTCTTCTGGAATTTACCAGTCACAGGAGATCTTTGGCTTTGCATATTACAGCACTCAAGATGGGAGACAGGACTTTTTCTCCTCATTTCTTTACTTAATGAGATTAAGTCCCCACCCCCATGGGGTGGGGAACTCAAATGCCATCAATCCAACTAATAAACTTTTAAATAAGGACAAGCAGGCCCAGAGAAAGGAAGCATATAGCCCAAGTCACATCAATTTAGAGGCAGTCAAGACTAAAGTCCTGATATGGCACTGTAGGATAGCACTGTGAAGAGCTAACCGCAAGGTAGGCCGTTCAAACCCACCAGCCACACAGTGCCCCTGTATACGAAACCCTATACAGGGTCACTATGAGTCAAAATCAACTCTACAGCACACAACAACAGGACTGAAACCTACATCTAGCACTTCCTGTTCAGGATTCCAGGACTTGCCCACTTAGCCTTCTCTGATCTCAGCGGTAACAGCTATGATACAGCAACTTATACTCTTCAGAGTTTTGTTTCATTCTCTATATAATGAAGAGTTTTGGATGAATGTGAGTTCAGATCTCTGAGGCCATTCTTCACATTCCCACTTTTGGTAGGCTACCTTGAAGAGATGCTCATACTTACCCATTTCCTCTGTGGTTCTGACTTTAGAGAAAAGATGCTTTAGTAACCACAGAATGCCTCTAAATCTTTCACAATTCACATTTCAATTCCCACTTCCCTGCTGAGGGAGATGCTGTGTGTGTGTGTTTACTTACCATATCTGAAGCTTAATTTTCTTTCCATCTAGTTCTATCGTTCTGATTTTAAAATCAATTCCTGCCAGAAAAACAAAGAAAGAAATGCTAAGTTTCTTCAACTATAATCCAAGTCCTCTGAGGAGAAGGACAAAGATTTCCATTGAGGGGGAAAAAAAAACCAAAACAACAACAACTCTCCAACGCACTGGAAAATGTGAACAGAGAGGGTGTGAGCGGTATGTTTCCTCTGAATTCAGGCTGAAGAAAGGAATGCTAATTACTCTGCAAAGAATTCCCACACATGTTAAATACAGCGTATTATATGCCTCATTATTTTGACACAAATGGATCACATCCCTCAAAATTATATAATTTGAATGGATTGAGAATATGCTATATTTTCCACTTCCTGAAAGACAAATAAACAATGTTTCCCACCCCACCCCACTCTCTTCTACCATTCCCTAAAGAAGGCCGTGGGACTTCTTTAAAATGTCTTCCTCTATCTCTTTCCACTGTAAAAATCACCTATTTTGACAGGGCAGAGGGAAAGTATAATTAGTTTACACAGCAAGTATTCAATGTGACATGGCTTCAAAAAGTTTGTGGAAAGATTGAATTAAAAATAATGGATTTTTTTCTGCAAATTTTTTAAAGCCCCCTTCCTATATGAGTTAATAGATGTTTCCCACAACTTACTGGCTAGAGCTAAAGTAGCCACAATGGTTTTTTTTTTTTTTTAGCCCTGGCTGCATGTTAAGAATTACCTAGAGAACTTCTGAAAAGTACGGCTGTGTTTTAAAAGTCTGCCTTTCCTCAAAAATCTGAGATTCTGATTTAATAAAACAGAGGTGAGGCCTAAGCACCAGTCATTTTAAAAGCTCCCCAAGTGATTCTAACCTGCAGCCAGAGCTGAGAACCGAATGTTCAACATGATCTGACAGGTAGCATATGTGAAAATCATTGGGGCTCTGGCACGTCAAACATTTGACCCCTCCCTCACCTACTTCTCCTCACCCCCATCCAGTGGTAGCCCAAACCTTATTTAGCAGATTTTTACTACAACGAACTACAGTGCCCTTTACAAATACCATCGTGTAGCTGTTCAACAATAAACTGCTCTCTTTCTAAGGGGACCAGTCAGTGAATACAACTTTGTTGCAATTTGCTAAATCTTCATCATCAGCTTTTAGATTTTTATGTTCTTCTACATTCTCTATGCAGAATCCCTTAAAGTGGCTCCCAAGACACTTGATAATAAATAAGACAATAAAACTTGATAATTATGTATCCTCTAAACTGACCCAAAAATTAACTGTAGGGTTTTGTTGTTACTATGATGTTTCTACATAGAAATATTGAGAACAGCTGAAAAAGGCTGTTCTTGGCTCCAGCTGTAACTTGTATAATGCTTAGGCTTAAACGGTTTGCATTTTTTGGTTCTTCTCTGTGGGGTATTTTCCCCTCAGGGAACCTTGTCAGATACTCCAGTGAATCCTGAAATAGACAACAATTACACCTGAGCTAATACAGCCGAACAGCTTCCCAATCATTCTTTTCCCTCACTAATAACCATGTACCGTTAAATATAATCTGATACACAATATCCCCAGGTTATCTGGCCCATATTTCCCCTCCAGAACCGCAGAGTCTGCAGTGGCAGAGGCAAAACTTAGCAATACAGTAAGACTGTTATTGTTAGCATCAAGTTGCCCCGTCTACCCCACCCCTGCAAATCCACTGTTGTCATCATTCATTAAGACTTTAATACACGTTAGTAGGAATACAAAATGGTATAGAAGCTATGGAAACCAGTCTGAGTTCCTTAAAAAAACTAAGCATAGAATTATATGACCAGAAATTTGTGGTGCTGTGGGCTAATGTGCTGAACTGCAAAGTTGGTTTGAACCGACTTGATGGCACGTAAACATGCATAACCTAACGTATATCCCAAAGCCTTGAAAGCAGGACTCACACACATGTACACCACTGTTGACACAGCCAAAAGGTAAAAAGTGTCCATCAACACATGAATGGACATAAAAATGTGCATATATACGAGGGGGCTTCTAAAAGTTAATGGAATTAAAAGATAATTAATTTTGCCAAAAGTTTTTTGAAGTACCTTCTTCCTACACTGAAGTAGATCATTCATCCATAAAAGAGAAATAAAATTCTGCTACATTCCATAATATGGAAGAACCTTGAAAACATGCCGAGTTGAACAATTAGACACAAAAGATCAACTATTTAATGAGTCCCACTTACATGACTACACAAAGACTGAAATACTAAAGTTTCTTAGTGGTTTTGGGGGCAGGAGAAGGGGTGGGTGGTAACTACTATTGTTTACAGGATCGAGTTTTCATGAAGGGTGATGAAAACAGTTGGAAACAGAGGAGATGGTAGTACAACTTGTTGAATGTGACTAATGTCACTGAATTGTACATTTAAGACTGGCTGAAACAATTTTGCCACAATAAAACTAGTTAATACACATTGATGTTGTGATTTGTCTTTTTTTAGAACTCCAAATCCAGTGTCATACAGACCCTAGGGATCTGCTTCAAGCATCAAGAACATGCTCCAAACCTGACAGACACTCAATAAATCGTTTATTGCTATGAATATTTTCTTGAAAATTCATGATTTTCAAAAGATCTACTTTGTATTTGAGAATAACTTACTCAGAAATTTAATGTCCCACATTTCATCTTTTAATGGAAAAATGGAATTAAGTGAAAATGGAATTTTTCAATGAACATTCTGAAGCTGACTTATACAATAAAACCTATGAAAGCCGAACCTATGTAGGTGGAAACCTCGCAGAGGAGAAAACTCAGATCTTTTCCTTTAAAATAAGCAACAGAAAAGTTGTAAGACGGCATTCTGTTAAAGGCAGGAAAACTTGCAAGACCTGGAAAACAAGCCCGTACCATTAAGTTCTGACTCTCACAGGTTTCATGGTAGTTCAGTTTTCATTTAAAATAAAATATGATGTATATCAATATGGCAGTTAATACTTATTCTGGTTTGTTAAGATTGTAACTCCTGTTTTTTCAAGTTGGGTTTTTCTGCCTATGGATAGAGTACTAGACAACTTTACCCTCTTCACCCACTTGTTGCTGGTGTTATTAGGTGTCACCAACTCAATTCTGATTCACAGTGACCCTACGCACAATAAACGAAACACAGTCCAGTGTTGCACCATTCACACAATCACGATGTTTGAGCTCACTGCTGCAATCACCATGTCAATCCACTTTGCTGAGGGGCTTCCTCTTTTTTGATGACCCTCTAGTTTACCAAGCATGATGTCTTTTTCCAAGAACTGGCCCCTTCAAGTAATATGTCCAAAATCCACGAGCGTTCTGGCTGTATTTCTTCCATGCAAATTTGTTCTTCTGGCAGTGAATGGTACTTTCAATATTCTTCTCCAATAGGCATAACTTCTTCTCCAGTCTTCCTTATTTACTGTCCAGCTTTCACATGCCTATGTAAAAGGCGAGTAAAAATACCACGATTTGGGTTAGGTGCACCTTAGTCCTCAAAGTGACATCTTTGCTCTTCAAACTTTAAAGAGGTCTTGTGCAGCACATCGGCCCAATGCAATATGTGGTGTGATTTTTTTATTTCTACTTCCATGAGGATTGACTGTGGATCCAAGTAAAATGAAATCCTTAACAACTTCAATCTTTTCTCCATTCATCATGTTTACTGGTTGGTTTAGTTGTGAGGATTTTTGTTTTCTTTACATTGAGTTGTAATCCACACTAAAGGCTATATATTTTGATCTTCAACAGCAAGTACTTCATATCTTCATTTTCCACAAGCAAGGCTGTGTTATCTACATATCAGAGGTTGCTAATGAGTCTTCCCCCAATCCTGATGTTGTGTTCTTCTTCATATAGTCCCGTTTCCCACAGTATGTGCTCAGCATGAATTCAGTATTCCCAAGCTGAATACGCATGGTGCAAGTCATTCTGAGGCTTCCGTAAAGTCTCACTTAATCTCCATTCATTTAAAACATTTAGGAAACTTTCTACTGAGCCAGCTTTTTGTTTTTTGCATTTGTTAAAAGTTATCTGGGAAAGTTCTACCATTATCTGTCACAGGTAACCATCTTTCAATATTCAAAGATTTTCAGTGTTTTTAAGAGTTGTACACTTCAGCTTCTGTTTTTTGTTGCTGTCAAGATCAAGTTGGCTGAAAAATACTATAGAAAGAGAACACAATCACATTACCATATGAAAAAAAGCAGCCTGGGATTTAAAATTCTGAACATGTTAAGGAAGTAAGAGTTTCACTAAAAATGGAAATCAGTCTTTACTATTATTGAACAAGGCAGAGAGTCAAGAGGACTAGATTCTACATTGAGTTCTGGATTGTAGGACACTTAACTGCTCTTGCTCTGCACCTCTAGATCCTTATTCAAAAGACGGCGGCAATAATATACACCGATGCTTTCGATTGTGTGTATCATGACAAACTATGGACACCACCGCAAAGAATGACATTCCCGAACACTTAATTGTGCTCATGAGGAACCTGTAGACAAGGAGCAGTAGTTCAAACAGAACAAAGGGATACTGAACAGTTTAAAATCAGGAAAGATGTGTGCCAGGGTTGTGTCCTTTCACCGTGTTTACTTTATCTGTATGCAGGGCAAATCATCTGAAAAGATGGATTATGTGAAGAAGAACGTGACATCAGGGTTGGAGGAAGACTCATTAACAACCTGCGATATGCAGATGATACAACCTTGATTGCTGGAACTGAAGAGGACTTGAAATACTTACTGATGACGATCAAAGACCATAACCTTTGGTATGGGTTGTACCTCAATGTAAAGAAAACAAAAATCCTCACCACTGGACCAATAAATAATATTGTGATAAATGGAGAAAAGACTGAAATTGTCAAAAACTTCATTTCTCTTGGATCTACAATCAACACTCAGATTGGGCAATGTTTCATTTGGTTGTGCATTGGGTGGCTATGAGTCGGTACTGACTTGATGGCACCTAACAACAACAACAATAAACAGTCATGGAATCAGCAGTCAAGAAATCAAATGATGTACTGCATTAAGCAAATCTGCTGCACCAAGACTTCTTTAAAGTGTTCAAGAGCAAAGATCATCAGTTTGAGGACTAAGGAGCGCCTGGCCAAGTTACGGTACTTTCAAAAGTATTGCTTCATATGCATGTGAAAGTCAGGCAATGGATAAGGAAGATCACAGAAGAATCGAAGCATTTGAATTATGGTGTTGGAAGAGAATACTGAAAGTATTAAGGGCTGCCAGAAGAATGAACAAATCTGTGCTGGAAGAAATACAACCAGAATGCTCCTTATAAGCCAGAATGGTGAGTCTTCATCTCTCATACTTCAGATATGCCATCAGGAGGGTCCAGTCCCTGGTGAAGGACATCATTCTTGGTAAAGAGGAGGGTCAGCAAAAAAGAAAACTTCTAAAGACATGGAATGACGCAGTTGCAGCAGCAATAGGCTCAAGCATAACAATTCTGAGGATGGCCCAGGACCAGACAGTAATTCATTCTGTTTTGCATAAGATTGCTGTGAAGCAATTCGATGACACATAATAACATTAGTGCATGTACTCATACAACCAGCTGTTGAGAGGGTCTTCTTAGATAACTTAGATAACGTATGTGGGATGTGCTTTGGGGCTCTGAAATTCCACAGGAGTTTAATAGCTTACTTATTCAGTTTCTATTATCCAACCACTCTTGTCCATTGGTATACAGATTATGGTAATAGCTTCCCAGGAGGCTGTGCCAACATCTTGCCCTGGTCTAATTCCGCTACATACCACTGCTACAAGAGCTTTCAATGACCCCTGTGGTAATGGTACTGCACTATTTAAGAAGTTGTGGGTCTAATTTCTTCAGCCTGCCAATACAAGTCTTTCCAGGCACATTTGTCTCATGATACTGCGTCAGCCATGTTCCCTCAGTGCTACTCTCAACATAGCCCTTTGGTTTCTTAGTGGGTTCATCTCCTCTCAATTGTGTGCACAGCCCCTCCCCCCCCGCCCCCAGACTACGTCCTTCTCTGAGGATGCCACCCCACCCTCACAATTCTCTCTCCCTTGTTACTGTTGCTCTTTCTCCAGGGCTGTGTTCATCCCTGCTCCAGGCCTGGCTCAGACCAGGGTGCCAGTAACATGTTCTTGTTATTGTTAGGTGCCAGCAAGTCAACTTAAACTCACAGTGACTCCACGTGACAGAGCAGAATGTTCCTCTACAGCTTTCTAGGTTATGAAGAGCAAGCAGCTCAACAGGTCTTTGCTCCTGATGAGCTGCTGTATGGGTTTCAGCTGCCAACTTTACAGTTAGCAGCCAAGCACCTGACTGTCGCACCACCAGGGCTCCTTGCTATTAACATATTGCCCTAGAACTGCTATCAAATCAAGGCTCTCTTTGCTAGTCAAACGTACCGCTAGCAAGTCGATTCTGACTCATAGCAACTATTGTTGGTGGTGGTGTTAAGTGCTGTCGAGTCGAGTTCCGACTCATAGTAACCCTGTATAGGGTTTCCAAGGAGCAGCTGGTGAGCTTGAACCACTAAAACTGACTGCAGTCCAGCACATTAGCCCACAGTGCCACACCAGAGCTCCAATAAATCAACTAGAAGAGCATAATGATATCAGTTAGTAGCTTTCCGCTGTAAATGTTAGAAACTCACACTAGTTTACACATTAAGTAAATGTACCAACCCAAGTAACAAACCCAGTCATGAGGCTGGGCTTCAGGGTTTTTAGGGCATTTTTTAGGGCATTTTCTTTGCACTTCCCTTGACTCTGCCTTCCTGAGACTGTTACTTTCATTCTATGACTGAGAGGTCCTGACCACAACAGCAGAATTGTGAAGAGAAGGGTCCTCTTTCCCTATGGCTCTCTTAAAAGTGAGGACACATTTCCCTCAGAGCCTCTAGAAATCCTTCCTCCCTCATGTCTTATGGGTCTGAATTGGTTCCTGAGGTATTTCTGGACTTAAAATGACAGCGATGTCATGTTCTGACAAGCTAAAGCTGAGTTTCTGAATCAATCCCTGCCATGGAGATTAACAGGTTAAGATTAATCACATGGGATTAACTTTAACCTATCCCTAAATCACAATTTAATCAAGGCCCAACCCTAGAGCTCTGGTAGCGTAGTGGTTACGAATCGGGCTGCGAACCTTAAGGTCAGGAGCTTGAAACTACCAGTTGTTCCGTGGGAGAAAGATGAGGCTTTCTGCTTCTGTAAAGATTTACAGCCTTGGAAACCCTGTACAGGGTCGCTGTGAGTCGGAACCGACTCCATGGCACATAACCAACCAGCCGACCCTAGAGCTGGGTCACTCCCTGATCTACGATGTTGTTGAGTGCCGTCGAGTTGGTTCCAACCCACAGCAACCCTGTATAGGGTTTCCGAGGAGCAGCTGGTAAACTTGAACCGCTCTACATTAGACAATGGAAAATATGTCACAGTCAGTCATAATATCCCTAATAATAATACTCAAATGTGTCTCATTAACAACATTTTATATTCACGGCTATAGGAAATGAAAAATCTTAACAGCTATCAATCTTAGCCTGCTATGAATGTTATTAACTTTAGGGATAACCTGTAGTACTTCTCTGAAGGTAATTTTGTCTGGTGTTCTGTCAAGAACCAGAAAATAAGAAAACAGAAAGGAAAATGAACCATCTAAGTAGCTGCTATATCTTTGTGCTAATCCATAAATTCACAAACAGGACCATTCCCAGGCCCACAATTTCAACATCTCCTCGCCCTAAAGGATTAGACACTGCAAAGGAAGAGGGAGCCATCATCTCACAGCCCAACATCTCACTTCAGGAAGCAAGATGCCAAAGTTGCTTCCATGTGATTTGACTGTGACCCAACTAATGTTTTTTAAATGGTTTTAAAGTACTATTTATCTAGTTATTAAAAGAGGAAATGTAAATTGAAAACATACACACACACATACTTATTTTGCTATTAAGAAGTGTTGTCAAGTAGACTCCAACTCATAGTGACTCCTTTATAGGGTTTCTGAGCAGCAGCTGATATGTTTGAACCAACAACCTTGTGGTTAGTAGTCCAGTGCTTCTCCTACAGAGTCACACCAGGACACCATATATATAATACATATATATATATATAATACATATATATATGGCTACAAAAAGTTAATGAAAAAATTCCATTACTTTTTAATTCCATTTTTTCTACAACCTTTTTTGAAGCCCATATGTATTTTTCTGTCAAGAACCAGAAAATAAGAAAGTGTATATTTTGTTATATAATATTTATGTTGTTGTTGTTAAGTGCCATTGAGTTGCTTCCTATTCATAGTTCCCAGGAGCAACTGATGAAATTTGAATCACCGACCTTGTGGTTCAAACTGACCTCACCGAGGATCCTGTGCTTTATCCTACAGCGCCACATCAGGACTCATTTTATATAATACAATATATATATTATGAGTATATTATATATATATAGTTGTTGCTGTTGTTAAGTGCCTTCGAGTCAGTTCCAACCCATAGCAACCCTGTACAGTGTTTCCGAGGAGCAGCTGATGAGCCTGAACTGTTGACTTTGCGGTTCAAATCTATATACTCATTATGTAATATATATATATATATAAAACCAACTTGAGGAGATATATATATCTCCTCAAGTTGATTCTCATGCTAAAAGGGTGCTCATAATCAATATAGATAAGGAGGCAGAAAAGCAAGTACGAAAAAGAATCATAGAATTCTAGATCCGGAAAACCTTAAGAAAATTATATAGTCCAGGGTTTCCTTTGTGAACTATAGACCCTAATTAACAAAGACCAACACAAAAAATGATTGAAATACAATTCTGGCATTTAAACATCAGGCCTTTCCAACGAGACAAGTACCAGAATATCATCTGTTCTTAAGCGTCACAGCAAAATACTGGCAACAAATGACTTCGATATATGATGGGGCTGCAAAAACTTCATGGAAAAATGGAATGAAGAGATAATGGAATTTTTTCACGAATTTTTTGAAGCCTCCTTATATAATGGAATCCCCCCCCCCAGAGGAAAATGGAGAAGGGGTTAGGGAGAGGCTTCAAAACTCTATAATTTATTACTTCTAAAACTAAGTGGTAGGTACATCAATGAGGGAATTTTCTGTATTAACTATACTTTTTTGTATGCCTGAAGTTTGTCATATTTTTTAAAAAGTAAGGTTTGTTATTGTTTGCCAACTCATAGCGACCTTATAGGATGGAGTGAATGTGCCCCAGAGCGTTTCTTACGCTGTAATCTCTACGGGAGTCCTGGTCTGGCACTGTGGGCTACTGCATCAGACTGCAAAGCTGTTTGAACTGCAAGGTCGGTGGTTCAAGCTCACCGGCTGCTCCCTGGAAACTCAATACAGGGTTGTTACGGGTCGAATCGACTCCACGGCACTTAACAACAATCTCTATGGGAGCAGATTGCTCAGTCCTTTTTTTTTTAACCTCTGGAGGAGCTGCTGGTGGTTTCTAACCACTGCCCTTTTGGTTAGAAGGCAACTGCTGTACTAGCAGAGCCTGGGTGTTTCCCTAATCCTAAAAAGCAGCTGCATTAGCTATTTTATTCATGGCAGTAGAAAAACCAAACTAAATTTGAGATGGAAAGCACATTGGCAGATTAAGTTGGAGGAAAAGCAGACAAGCCCCACCCCTCCCCTTGTTGATCAAGTTCTCAAAGTGAGAGGGCAGATCAGCAGATGGTAGTAATAAGTAGCACTGAGCCTAACTTCAACAGGGGATTCTGGGAACCCCACTGCAAGGAAAAGGACCTTCTGTCTGGGGCAAGATCACTTTGTTGGGAGGGGTGCTTAGGCAGGTGGGCCAAAAGGTTCTGATTTTTCATTCTAATGAGAGAAAGGAAAGACCGTCGGGGCTGCCTCTGCCCTCCCCCTTTAATGTGAAGGCAAAGTGGTTCTTGAGGCCTATGCATTGTCCAGGGAGGCCCATGGGGCACAAGAGATGGCAGAAATAGGAGTGAGTCTCTAGTAAGAAATTAAGTGAGCACTTGCCCAGAAAACTGCTTATCAGATATTTCTCAGAAACCAAGTGGCGTAGTTGAAGACAGCTGGAGGGAAGGGCTTGGCCAGCAGAACACAGGGCAGGAAACTGGACTTGGCCCAAACCCACAGTTGACAGAACTAAACAGGGAAAGGGAACTTGGAATGAACAGTATTGGGCCACCTTTCATGAACTAGACAAAGTCGAATGCAATTGAACATGGAAAGGGAACAAGACTAACAAACTTCTACAAGAAGGCCAAGTGGTCCACTGATATTACAACTTAACCTTTTCTGTTTGGAGAGAATAGGGAGTTTGACCCTGGGTTTGTGAACGGGTGAAAGGATACCAAGGAGTGTGGGAAAGAGGCAGAGAGGGCCTTTCCCTGGACTTCAGCACTCTCTCTCTCTAGGGCCAGCCAATTCTCCTGACCTTCAGCATAAGCTGTGATTTGATGCATTTTTTGTCCTGTGGGTGTTGCAGAGCTCACTCACATAGCCTCTTGTCTATCTGGGCTGCTCCCAGAAACATCAGGGGTGAGAAACAGCAGGTACCTTCAACTGAGGGTTCCGAAGAAGTTCTTAAACAGTTCAATTTGACTATAGTTAAGAGAGCCATTTACAAACACAAACACACACATACAAAACAACCAGACTTCCGGGTCATTCAGTCTTCCAATGAGTGACAACAATGTAGGATTTCAATGCTGGATTCATTCACAATGTTGCACATCAACAGAGACAGAAGTATGGGTTATCATCCCTTTTGACCCACTTTAAGAAGCAGAAGTTTATTGACACGGTGCTGTTACAATGGAGAAAAAATGTACTTGGTTTCAAAAGAACACTGGGAACAACATCTGTGACTGTAGGCTATCCGAATATGAGGAAAGTGGTTTGTCTATTTACATTTCAGACATCTTCCAGAAATAGACAAAAAGTTTCCCAAATACTGAAATCCACTTTAAAGAAATGTTACATTCATTTTCTTACTCGAGATTTGTATTACTGATAATGAAGACACAGTGTAGATACTGCCAGTTCTGGAACTCTCTTTGCGGACCAGATTTTGTTGATGCTTTTTTGGTGGATTTTTATACTTGGAGATTAGTGAAATTATAGAGTAGGTGGTTTAAGGATAATTGGTTGAGATGTCTAATTAGAAAAATGATTACTGAAATAGAAAAAAGTATGAGCCATAAACTAAAGGTTTAAAATTTTTTCCCAAAAAATAGAAATGACTCAAGAGAAAATGTGTAAAAGTAGAAAAGCTACTTAGATTAAAAGAGAAAAGCTCCAAATACTGTTCTTTTATAATTAAACACTCTATATGTTCATAAAAGCATATTTGTGCCAAGTACCAATTCATGTTGCTGCATATGTTTAGAATTGATTACTTTTGTTTTTATTAAAACTTACAATCTGTCATTTTATTTGAAAATGACAAAGTAGAAAGCACACGAAATGTAAATTTAGAGAACATTTTAACAACAGTTGGAAATGATCATTGGGTAGCCGAATATATTTACATTTTGTTGTTAAGTGCTGTCTAGTTGGTTTCGACTCATAGTGACCCTGTAGAGGGTTTCTGAGGAGCAGTTGTTGTTGTTACGTGCCGTGGAGTCGGTTCCGACTCATAGTGACCCTGTACAGGGTTTCCGAGGCTGTAAATCTTTACAGGAGCAGACCGCCTCATCTTTCTCCCGCGGAGGAGCTAGTAGTTTCGATCTGCTGACCTTGCGGTTCACAGCCCGATTCGTAACCACTACGCTACCAGAGCTCCTTGAGGAGCAGTTAGTGGGTCTGAATCATCACCTTGTGGTTCAAATGGACCTTGAGGTCCAGTGCTTGTCCTATAGCCCCACATCAGGACTCCTAGTTTTGTCAAATCCAACAGAACAAAGAAGAGAGTCTGTCCTTAGGTGGACTAATAATCTGCAAATATAACTTGTCCTGAAAAAGGACATGTGATTTATTAAATAGAACACGGACTAAAAACATATACTAAAAGCTGTAAATTACTGTTTTTGTTAAGTGTCATCGAGTCAGTTCTGACTCACAGGGACCCAGTGTAAGGTTTCCAATGAGCGACTGGTGGGTTTGAGCTGCCGAACAAGATTAGCAGCTCAGTGCTTATCCTATAGCACCACACCAGGATTCCATCATAGAAGTGGTAAATTAAACCTCATTCTGGGTAGCAGTCAGGCTGCTAACCTCAAGGTCAGCAGTTCGAAAGTACCAGCCATTCCGTGGAAGAAAGTTGAGGCTTTCTGCTCCTGTAAAGAAAGCCTATACAGGGTCACTATGAGTCGGAACCAACTCCACGGCACACCACCACCACATCATAAATCAACAGTGACATACACTGCTACTTCATGTTGAAAAAGCAGCACTATATTTTAGCGCTGTTTTCAAGTTTTCTACTTACTACTGAATTAAATTAAATTCTTGGTATTCTTTGTAGAACAGCTATACCCATAAAATCTAATCATACCAACAAAAGACAAGTAACTCATTAAATAATCCTAGAAATTAGGGAGGACTTCCTAAATTTTCCGTGAGCTGTACATATCTGCATGACAAATGCAAATTACAGTTTTAAGAATAATGTTAAATAATGTCTTTGAGAAGTTTTCTAGATTAAAGTAGTTGAGAAATTTTCTAGATTAAAATTGGAGTCCTGGTGTGGTGCTGTAGGATAAGCAACTGCACTGCTAATCACAAGGTCACCAGTTCAAACCCACCACCTGTTCCTTGGAAACTCCATTGTTGTTGCCAAGTGCCTTGGAGTCACAGACACCCTGTATAGGGTTTCCAAGGAGTGGATAGTGAGTTTGAACCACCAAACCTTGCTATTCAAACCAATTTTGCAGTTGAGTGCTTATCTTATAGCACCACACCCAGATAGGGTTGTTATGAGTCAAAACCTACTGGACAGCATATAACAACAACAACAACAACAACAATTAAAATATAATTATCTAATTAACCCGCAAATGTCTTTGAGAAATAACAGGACATGTTGCAAATGCTAACCACTAAAATATAACCATATGGTGAACACAAATAAAAGGTTTCTAAATGCCAAAACTACCAATATGTCGAGAGAAAAACAGAAATAGCAAACAACGTGTAATGACACAGCTACAACAACACAAATAAGTGTGCAGAAACACCTATAAAGGCTGAGAATTGCAAATCTCATTAAGGAACCAGCATTCAAGTCCCCATTTCAGAGTGGCCAAATGAATACATGACAAGTCCCTTTTGCAAACCTTGCACTTTCAAGAGGAAATGTGTTATAAGTGTTACTCAATCTGGAAGTAGCAATGTGCTAGAAGATGTGAACTGGAGAAATTCTCAAGGAGCAGATGCTTTACCTTTAATAAAATCTCTTTCCATAAAGGGTCTGAGATGTGATCTAAACTTTCTTGAAGAATCAAAGCTTGAACACTTCTAAGATTTCCATCCCTTTCTCCATTCTTAATTCACAACCATCTCAAAACCCAAACTGCTCCAAAAAAAACCAGTTGCATCCACTGTCTCTGAGAAACTGTACCTTTTGCAACAGAAAACTTGG
>NW_006408522.1:6244443-6262449 GCF_000296735.1 Chrysochloris asiatica
AGAATAAACAGTATGAGTCACTATTACTACTACTTTCCTAAACCTGGAATCTCCTTGTTTGCACTTTGACAACTCAGAGTCAGGTCTTAGTTTGGAATACTGTGCTCACTTAAAACATGAAAATTAAGAAAACAAACTCATTTCATACACTACTACTATGGGAAAACCATACTGCCAAATCATTAGAATTATCACAGGAAAAAATTACAACTAGATTCCAGTGAAACTGATCCTTTGGAGATTCCCAAGTATTGACCGTATGTCATATTTTCCATTCATTTAAAGGCAAGTGAAAGCTACAAAGAAATACATACAACCACACCAGAACATAACAGCACTACATGTTTAAACTAACTAAAAACAAAAGATAACCTTTTTTTCTCTTTTAGAATGACCACTTGAAAGAGTTACTGTTGTTGTTGTTAAGTGCCCTTGAATCAATTCTGACTCATATAGCAACATTATATAGGGTTTCCAAGGAGTGGCTGGGTAAACTTGAACTGCCAACCTTGCAGTTCAAACTGACCTTGCAGAGCCTCATTAACCCACAGTGTAGCTAATTAGATCGTAACTAGTTACAGGATAATGTGCTGGACAGCAAGGTCACTGAACCACAAGTTCGATGGTTCAAACTCACCAGGTGCTCCTTGGAAACAGGGTTGCTATGAGCTGGACCCGACTGAAATATTGTTTTCCTGGGAAATTCCTAAGTTACTTTATGTAGAAAGATTTCAATTCAGACTGATGCAAAATATAAAACTTAGTAATTTACTCACCCAGTTAATACAAATCACAATACTAGGGGTGGGAGAAGGGTATGTACCAAATTAATGGTGGTGGAGAGAAAAATCTAGTCACACTCTCCTCTCCCCTCCTCATGATCTTCTCCCCCTGACTTTTCTCGAGATAAAAAGAAAGTGATCAGTGATTATATAATAAACAAACAGAATGGCAACTCATAATGCTCTGAATCTAGTTAGCAAGAGCCTTTTCTTGATCAAAACTAACATCGATGCCACTTAAATATAGTAAAATTAAGCTGTATTTACAGCTCACTGCAGCCAGTGTGACAGATGGATAATTCTAATAAGCTCTGGCTAATGAATAGGGTTAAAACAAACAGATGGTCTATATACAAGTCAAAGGATGACACAAAAATGGCCCAAACAGAATATAATTTTTCCCAATAACAAATTAAAAACTTCTATCAGTGACTATATATCATCCTGATTTAGAAACAAAATCACATATGCTACAAAAGTTGACAATCCTCTATAATCTTCATGCATACGGTAAAACACCTCCACAAGTCAACTATACATCTCTAGGTAGGTAAACATTCATCCCAAAATAGACATTTTCCTAACTGTAAAGAGTTATAAAGAATTCTGTTTACTACTACTTCCTTGGCTTAGTTTTTAAAACAAAATATAATGTTGCAACTGGGTTGGTAAATCCAACATCTTCCCCAGCCTACATTCAGCCCCAGAGTTGCAGTCTGGATGGATAGATGAAAAGAGCTAGAACATGTCATATGTTCTTTTGTCTCCCCTATCCTCCAGCTAATTGCCATTTTAAACTTTAAGCACATAAAGCATAAGTATATAAATAACTATATTCAACACATAAAATGAGTGGGTTGTCAAAGTCAGCCACAGAGGACTTCATATTCAATCATTACTCTCCCAACGTCCAGATCCTTGTAAGTGTTTAGGAAATGGGAAGGGGGGTAGTGCGGAGAAGGAAGGTAAAAGAAAACCTAAATCACATCTTAACAGATTGCTTTAAAAAAAAAAAAGCCATCCTGACATTTTTATAGCTTGGAGAACCATCCATTACCTTAGAAATAATTTTTCTAAAATTGACAAAATAATTATTTCAAATTATATTGATCAGCTTGTTTTTAATAAAACCAAATTCAGAAGGGAACATCCCACTAAGTCCCCACCTGCTGGCCTCTGCTATTATTAGAGAAAGAATTTGTGCTGCTCCCACCAATCCTTCCTCAATCTTGGGTATCAGAATTATTCACCAGACATTTTCCTTTACTCACTTCTTTAAAAATGGATGCTATTTCCAAATCCTGGAAAACCAAGGACCCTTGGACATCTGTGAGTGCTTGTCTCTCTCAGGCAGGCTTTTTAAAGTGACAAATATAAAATATGCTTTAAAACCAGGTTAAAAATCAGGCACTTGCCCCAACTGACAGGTATGGACAAGGGCAGATTACCCATTAAGCAAGGTACCTCCAACCCAGCTGAAATTGTTCACTACAGATGAGTACGTAAACACAAGTAATCCCCTGCTAACCTTGCTTTTGGGAAAATCTGATACTAGAAAAACTCGAGTTGATTCTGATTCCTAATGATCCTATATAGAGTTTCAGAGACTGTAAATCTTTATGGGAGCAGACAGCCTCATTTTTCTCTGCAGAGAGACAGTGAGTTTGAACTGTCAGCCTTGTGGTTAGCAGCCCAATGCTTGACCCACAGCCTTGGCACTGGAAATGTAAAATATAAAACAACTCATCTAGAAGTCTCTAGCCTGGGTAACAGCCTTATTTCCCCATGAATAGATGGACTACTTGGGCGTGTGTGACCAAGAGCTATGTCTTAAGCAGGTACAGACAAACATCCTTGAAAATAATTCCCCCTAGTTCTCCCCACTTCTTACTTTTCAATGCTGGGATAGCCACTCAAGGATTTGTGTCTTTTTCACCAAGAAAGAATATTTTGGAGCCATTAAAAATGGTTGTTGATCATTATCAAGATTATACAGAAACTTAGAAAATATTTGTATTATAATGTTAAGAAAATTAGCAAAATAGAAAATGCACTGTTTGCAGCTGTAGAAATATATATATGCATATGTATGAAAGCAACCTATCAAATAGAATGGTTATACACTAGGGTAGGATGTTAATGCTAAGGAGCCCTGGGGGTACTGTGGACTAGGCTTAGGCTGTGAACTGCAAGGTCAGCAGTTCAAACACACCAGCTGCTCCCCGGGATAAAGATGAGGTGTCTGCTCCCAGAAAGATTGACAGGGGTGCTATGAGTCAGAATTGATTCAATGGCAGTGGGTTTGGTTATGTTAATGCTAGAATGTTCAAAATCATAAACTCAATTATTTTTTAATTTAATCTTATCTTTGCATGAAGCCATTTTGAATAAGATATTTTATTACACATGCTATTACATATGAGGGAGTACAGTGGCTTTGTAGGATAAGCTCTGGACTGAAAAACTCAAGGTTGCCGGTACGAGCATACCAGTCACTCCAATGGAGAAAGATGAGACTTTCTGCTCCTGCAAAGCTTTACAGCCTTGGAAACTCTAAACAGGATCGTTAGGAGTTGGAAGCGACTCAACGGCACTTAATAACAATAACAACTACACATATAGGCGTATTCACCTTGAAAAGATTGAGTCAACCCCATCCTTCAACCAATCCACTGCTACCGAGTCAATTCCAACTCATAGCCACTCGATACAAGATTTCCGAAACTGTAACTTTTTACAGGCGCAGACTGCCACCTCACAGAGCAGCTGGTGGGTTTGAATTACTGACCTTGTAGTTAACAGCCCACGCCTAATCCACAGCACTACTAAGGGCTTCCTGAACCAACCCCTACTAGCAATTCTTCATTGCAACCACATTAATTTGCTGCACATGCAATTCTTAAACAACCATCTTCAAGTCTTGTCTGCACTAAAACTATAAGAACTGTTACGTATCTATTCAGATTTGGTGGAGTAGTAACTGAAGCACTTAGCTGCTAACTGAAAGGTTAGCAGTTCAAACCCAATCAGCCATTCCAAGGAAGAACGGTCTGGCAGTCCACCTCTGGAAAGATTACAGCTGTGGAAACCATATGGGGCAATGCCACTCTGTCCTATCAGGTCACTGTATGAATGGGAATGGACTTAGTGGCAAGAGGTTTGGGTTTTAATATTACACATATAGAATATTACACAGCCTACAAATGTAGTACTCACTATAATTATACTTCAAATTCTGGATAGAGGAAGCTTTGTGAACTGTCCTTGCAAAATCTTACTATTCGTTACAATGTTCCTATGGGGGCAAGAGCATTCAGAGCACCAAACAGCCAATTTACACTCTTAGTTCTGACAAGGCCCAGTGTTAACTGGTGACTGTAATCGTTACTGACCAACTTGTTGTCAATGTTAAGTGCCATCGAGTTGAGTCTGACTTATAGTGACCCTGTATAGGGTTCCCGAGGAGTGGTTGGTAGATTTGAACTGCCGACCTTTTGTTCTGCAGTCAAGTACTTACTGACCAATTGTTGTTGTCAAGTTGGTTCCAACTCACAGTGACCCTGTAAAGTGTTTCTGAGGAGCGGTTGGTTAGTTTGAGCCACCAACCTTCAGGTTCAAACCAACCAGGTGGTCCAGTGCTTTCTCCTGCAGCGCCACACCAAGATCAATTAGACTAGACAAATTTGTTCTTCTTTCCCTAATTCCTACAATTCCAGTTTATTTGCTGTCACCTACAAGAAAATATGGTGATGGTGTTGCTATGTGCCTTTGAGTTGGTTCTGACTCATAGAGATTCTGATAGGGTTTCTTTTTCAAGGCTATAAATCTTTACAGGAGCAGAAAGCCGTATCTTTCTCCTGCAGAGAGACTAAAGGTTTTGAACCGCCGACTCTGTGGTTAATAGCCCAATACGTAACCCACTATGCTACCAGTGTTTCAAGAGCATGTGTTGTTGTTGTTACATGCCATCGAGCCGGTTCCGACCCATAGCAACCCTGTTTTGGGTTTCCGAGGAGCAGCTGGTGAGCTTGAACCACCAACCTTGCAGTTGTAGGAGCCAATAAATGTGGTTGCTGCTCACAAGAAAGTGATAAAAAGAAAATGTGAACTGCTTTGTGGTATTTGTACAAACAAACCCAAGAGAAGGGCATCATCTGCAGATTTCATTCATCCATGCTGTCCCTGTCCTTAATTATAATTTATTAATCATATCCAATTAATCTAATCAGCTGTAAAACAGGAGAGGGCAACAGTGCATGTTTGAATGAAATGAGCTCATTGGGTTTTAAAACATGCTCAGCTGAGGATCATGTGAATTCCCACATTATCAAAGGGCAAACGTGGAACTGCTGAATAATTAGCTGTGTACGCAGGCAGTCCCCGGGTAACGAACAGGATCTGTATGTCCTATAGGGTTCTGTGAGTCACAACAGATTTTATTGTTTTGGGGAGTGAAGGGTGGAGAGGGGACAGTGGCTAATGGAGGAGATGAATGGAGCCACAGTGTTGCTATTCAGAAACAGTTGAGAAAAAAGAAACCTAAACAAACAAAAACATCCCTGGACATAAACGCTGAACAATTTTCACCAGCAGTAGAAAAGTTAGTGCTGTACAATGTTAAATTCATCTACCCAGTTTCTGATTAATCCCAAAGTACTTTGGTACCACCCTAACTGTAACCCTAAGTAACTAATGGGAAAAACAAAAACATAACTTTCCACTCACATAATCATTTTACAGGCACACTGTAATTTTAGGGGTGTCCTCAGGCAAGCCTGAGGCAGGATTTTCACATCTGTTGGCCACAATTTTAGTTCTCCCCATTTGGACAGCACAGTCATTAAGGTCAGGAAATGCATAAACAGAGATGCAAAGAAGTTAAGAAACCTGAAACAGGGACTATATATTTAACCCTAAATGGTCTGTCAGCAGAATGAGAAGCATGAAGAAAAATGTCACCGGGCATTTTAAGAAGAAACAGATGACAACCTTTTAGGTTGCAGCTCTTTGCAAGAATTTCTTAAAGTGCTAGAAGAAAGCAGAAAACAAAATCTGTACAATTGAAAAATTCATATTGACTCTTCTGATAAGCAGTACACCTTTGCAGGTCAGAAGGCTGACGTCCATGTTGGATGCAACAGTACAATATGAACTTTTTTTGTAAGATTATGAGGCCAAACTTAAGAGAAATCACAGGCTCGGGCCTTTCTCAGACATCAGCTATGTGTGAGTATAATCCATTTCTCAAATTATAGAACACTGGGGTCACTACATAAAAGATAGAGTTAAAGAGTGTTTACCCAAATATTATAGATACAATGAGGTTTAAATTAGTCAAGTAAGCCATCCATAATAAAAATCAAGTGGACTAATGAAAGGGTGAATTTCAATATTCAATTGAACAATTACTGGACTTCTATCATGAGGAGCTCTGGTAGCGTAGTGGTTACAAACCAGGCTGCTAACCTCAGGGTCAGCAGTTAGAAACTACCAGCTGTTCCGCAGGAGAAAGATGAGGATTTTGATTCCCATAAAGATTTATAGCCTCAGAAACCCTGTACAGGGTTGCTATGAGTCAGAACTGACTTCAAGGCATGTAACAACAACAACAACATCATGAGCTTGGAGTCCTGGTGTGGCGCTGTGGGTTAATGCACTGGACTGCAAACTTGGCTTTAATTGCAAGGTCGGTAGTTCAAGCTCACCAGCTGCTCCTCGGAAACCCTATACAAGGTCGCTATGGGTCGGAACCTACTTGAGGGCACTTAACAACGAACAACAACATCATGAGCTTGGGAGGAATAGGCTCAGAACAACAACATCATGAGCTTGGGAGGAATAGGCTCAGCATTTCTCAAGCTGAAAGAACTGGAAAAAAGTTAATGCTTTGCAGCACAATATTGAAAGATTCTATGGGCAGAATATTGAATGATTCAGGAAGCATCAAAAGAAGAAGGCATGAATATACAGAGGCACTTGTTCCAAAATTAACTGGTTGAGTTCAACCATTTCAAGAGGTAATATAGGATCAAGAACTGATGGTATTGAAGAAAGAAGGCCAGTGCCACTGAAAGCACAGGTGAAAAACGAGGCTCCCAGAATAGACGGAACGCAAACTGAAATGTTTCTACAAACTGAAGCCATACTGGAAACACTCACGAATCTATGCCAAGAAATTTGGAGGACAGTTGCCGGGTCAACTGATTGGAAGAGATCCATATTTGTGTCCATTCCAAAGAAAGCTGAGCCAACAGAATGCAGAAATTATTCAACATCATTAATATCATATTCAAGTGAAATTTTGCTGAAGATAATTTTTAAATGTTTGTAGCAGTACATAGTCAGGGAGTTGCAAGAAATTCAAGCTGGATTAATGTGTGGAACAAGGAATAGCATTGCTTAAATCAGATGGGTCTTGGCTGAAAGCAAAGAATATCAGAAAGATGTTTACCTGTGCTGTATTGACTATGCAAAAGTATTCAGCTGTGTGAATCATAACAAACTATGGATAAAATTATGAAGAATGGGACTATATGAGGAAGAATACGACATCATTATCGGAAGAAGGCTCATTCACAATCTACAATATACAGATGACACAATCTTGCTTGCTGAAAGCAAAGAAGACTTGAAGCACTTACTGTTAAAGATCAAAGAATATAGTCTTCAGTGTGGATTACAACTCAATGTAAAGAAAACAAATTCTCCCAACTGGACCAATAAATAACATCATGATAAATGGAGAAAAGATTGAAGTTATCTAGGATTTTATTTTATTTGGATCCACAATGAATGCTCATGGAAGCAGCAGCCATGTTGCATTGGGCAAATCTGCTGCAAAAGACCTCTTTAAAGTGGCTAAAAGCAAAGCTGTCAATTTGAAGATGAAGTTGTGCCTGACCCAAGCCATGGTATTATAGCCTCCTATGCATATGAAAGCTGGATAATGAATAAGGAAGACCAGAGAAAATTGGTTACATTTGAATTATTGCGTTAACAAAGAATATTGAAAGTGCCAAGAAATGCCAGGGGGAAAATAAAAATCTGTCTTTGAAGATTTATAAACAGAACGGTCCTTAGAAGCGAGGATGGTGAGATTCTGTCTCTCGTACCTTTAGAAGGTTATCAGGAGGAATGAGTCTCTAGAGAAGGCCATCCTGCTTGGTAAAGTGAGAGTCAGCGAAAAAGAGGCCAGCCCTCAATGAGAGGGGCTTCCACAGTGGCTGCAAAAATGGGCTCAAGTGAGAATGGCGCAGGACGAGGCAGTGTTTTATTCTGCTGTAGACAGTTACCATGAGTCAGAACTGATTCAACAGAGCCTACCAACAACACCACGACCATGAACTTATGATCTGTGGGTGGTGCAAATGATTACCATGCTGGGTTGCTAACCAAAAAGTTGGAGGTTTGAGTCTACACAGACACCCTCTTGGAAGAAAGGCCTTGTAATCTACTTACGAAAAACCAGCCATTGAAAACCTTCTACTTCAGCACACTTAGGGTTGTCATGAATCAGAGCGGATGCAGTGGCAGCTGTTTGATTTTCTTCCATGAGTTTGATATTACGCACTAAGGAATACAAATATGAAAAGTTTGGGCCTCAAGGAGGTCCTATGCTAGCAGTTACTGAAATTTCATAATGCAAAAAATCCCACTCCATACTTTTGCTAAAGATCCTATTTTCAATTTCTCTCTTCAGGAACTAACAACAGATGATGAACCAACGGAAAACATGACTTCCTCAGATATGAAACTGCCTGCTTTGATTTCTACAGGCAAGCATACAATTATCTTCCCAATGGCTGAGCATAAACAAGTCGTATTTGTCTATCACAAATGGCAAATATGGTTACAGAGATTTTCCACTGTCATTTAGAAACAAATCTGGTTAAGATTTAACAAAGTTAAAAAGAGAGAGAGAGTATTTACTATGCCATCACCTTCACACTCCCACCTTACGCTGTGGTAAATCAAAATGCTCTGTGAACTCTGAGCTTTGAGGACTGCTAGTTGAAAAGCTAAGTTATCAAACAGACATTTATAAAGAACGGTAATATTAAAAGCCACAGCAGTTTTAAATGCTATTGGGGGTAGAAAGGGAAGGAGCTCAGCCAATCTCTATAGTTCTGCAGTGGAGTCCTGAGCTCCTGACTCCAAAGGACTTGGTCTGATAGGCATGATGATATTATAGTTGCTGTTGTACGTGCTGTTGCGTCAGTTCTGACTCACAGCGAGCTTTTATAGGGTTTCCAAGGAAGAGCTGCCATTTACTGTGACTCTACTCTGTACCAGGTACCATCATTATTTCCCATTTAGCCAATAAAGCAACTGAGGTTGAAAGAGGTTAAGTAACTTGTCCAAGAGGATAGTAAGTGGCAGAACTGGGATTTGAACCCATGTCTGCCTAGCTCCAATGCCCATACCTTCAGTGGGCTATGTACTAGACTAAGGGTAGAAGTTTGTGAAGCAACTGGTTGTTGTTGTTATATGCCATTGAGACAGATCTCATTCATAGTGGCTCCATATACAAAGAAGGGAATGCTGCACAGTCCAGCGACATCCTCCCAATCATTCCAATGTGTGAGTGAGCCCACTGTAGTAGGGGTCCAAATTTCCCACTCTCTATAAGACAGTGTTCCACTACTATTCATAAGGTTTTCAGTGGCTAATTCTTCAGTAGGGTTTCCCAAGAGCTCTGGTGCCACGTCCTCTTTACTAGTCTGTGTTAATCTGGAAGCTCTGCTGAAACCTACCAGCCATGGGTGACCCTGTGGCACAGCTTCCAGCATCACAGCAGACCAACAACTACCACAGTATGACAAACTAACAGACAAGAGGTACTGGCTCAGATTACAGAGATGTGGGCAGAATGGGTCCTAATAGAAGGAACATAGCTCCAGGCCATATCTGGGTTATAAAGGAATAGGTCCACTCTATGTAGGCCTGAAGATTAGGTCTTAGCTCTTGGAGCCTCTCTGAGTATTTCTAGCATAGCCTTTCTGTAACATTCGTATTTCTAGATTAGTCTAAAATTGATCATCCTGGCATCACTCTCTCTTTGCTCTTGTTTTTAAACTCTGAGCTTGCCACTAAACTAGAGTCACCCTGACATCTTTTAAACTCAAAAAGACTCCATCTGTCTGTGTCAGTCTGTTGTGGATCGGAGTGGATTTCTCCCCCAGGGCAAAGCCCAAAATAAAGGGTCTTCAGGAGGAGGGGCAACAGGAAACTGTCTGCTCACTCAACTGAAATCATCTCCTGCTGGCTATGTGACAAAGATAGTGACACAGGGAACACATTCTTGGATCTACAGGAAAGTTAGGAAGAACCAAAATACAAATTAAAAAGTGAAGATAGAGCCAAGGAGCCAGGAAGGCAAGCAATCAAGTACCTTCAGGACAAACCCCCTTCCAAACTGAAATTCAAAGGGAACACACGAGCAGGCATGTAAGCTTGCTGGTGACCACGCTGGTCTACTGGTGAGTGGAAGTGGGGGGAAAGCAGCAATGAAGATGTGGGCTGAGTCTGACCACGATCCATAGACTCCCGTTGACCTGGAGTATAGTACGACATGGTTGGCCTGAAATATGGTGAGACCAGGGAACTCCTGAGCCCATGGGCAAGGACACAGCCACAGAGGGCTAGAGCTGAGAGTGAAGCGTCCAGGTCTGGTGAAAGGAGATGAGGATTAGATTCTTATGATTCAATAGTGAGTAATGGTCTTCATGAATAATTGCGAGTATCTCAACTGTAAAGATAGAGGTTTTGTAGCAAAAGTGGGGGAGAAGTTAGTCTTACATTCCAGGAACAGAGGACTCTAGGACCATCAAGGGAGAAGAGTAGGAGTGGAATGTGGGGCCATATCCAGAGAAGCAGCGACGCCAGGGATGGAGTCAGAGATGAGGACATGGAGAGATAGAGCAGCTGACAATTCTAGACTCATGGAAGGCGAGGGGCTGTGTGCTGGCAGCCAGGGGGCAGGCTTGCAGCGTATGCCCTTTGGTTGTTAGTTGTTATTGTTAAGTGCCATTGAGTCAATTCTGGCCCATAGTGACCCTGCATAGGGTTTCCGAGGAGCCGCTGGTGAGCTTGAACCACCGACCTTGCAGTTCAAATGACTTTGCAGTCTGACGCATTAGCCCACAGCGCCACCCCAAGACTCCTTGGGGGAGTGTATATTCCTGAGTGTTCTGGTGTACATCAAAAGGAAAAAAAAAGAACAGAGGGAATAGAGGCAGGTATTGTTGAATGATGATGCTTGGAGGGGATTGCAATCATTGCAACGAAACGAAATACAACAGGAAGAATGTAAAATTGATGTGCTCCCATGTAAACAAACTATGATTCAATTCACAATAAAAACTTAGAAGAAAAATAAATGTATATGTAAATTTCTTCTGACATGAGATATGTTTTATATAACTTTTCTCTACCTAACTGTAACTACATCCTCTAATTCTGAATTTATAATAAAAAGGTTTGAAACAACTACCAAAACTTGTTGCCGTTGAGTTGATTCCAACTCATGGTGGTCTTACAGGACAGAGGAGAACTACTTCTTAAGGTTTCCAAGGAGCTCGGCATTACAGTGGCTAAGCACCCCACTGCGAACTGAAAGGTCCGTGGTTCAAACCCACCAGCTGTTCAGTAGGACAAAAATGGAGCATTCTGCTTCCATAAAGATTTACAGACTTGGAAACCCTATGGGACAGTTCTAGCTTGTCCTATAGAGTTGCTACTCATCTGAGTAGGTTTCAAAGATTTAGAGAAAAAGTGAATGAAAAGATAATGGAAATTTTCCACCAACTTTCTGAAGTCCTACCACGAGTTGGAACTGATTCAATGGCAATGAGTGCATCTTTCCAGAAGCTGACTCACATCTTTCTTCTGTGAAGCACCGGGTGGGCTCCAACCACTGTGGCCTTCTGCCTAGCAGTGAGTACTTAACCACTGTGCTACCAGGGCGCCTTCAGAACAACTGCTTATCAAAAATTCAAAACCATACAGCTGGGAGACAGTTCCATGATATCACTGAGACTCTCTGCATCACTTGAATAAAGCCTGACAGTTACTGCATTTTCTGTTCAGATCCTGCACAAGCCTAAAAATGCAGGTATGGCAGGGATTGTAAGTACTGCCACTCAGAGAAAGCGGCTAATCCAAGCCTTGATGCCTAAGAGCTGTACAGACCTGGGATCCCAACCTGCGTCTGAGTGACTCCAAATCCAGTCCTCTTTCTACTACAAGGCACTGCTTCATTAGCAGGTATCTGTGGGGCAATGGGTTGTGTTTACTCCAATTTCTGAGGCTGCACCACAAAAAAGACAACTTAAGACCAAAGAAAAAAGTCCTTTTTAAAGACTAGTCTAATGCAAGGAAAAAAAGCCATTTCGAGTATTACGACAGAAGGAATTTAGCACAGGGAATTGGTTACATAGCCAAGAATTTACTAAGAGCAAAATAATGGATAATAAGAAAAATGACGACAGCAGGAGGCCACCACCACTCCTAAACCAGAGGGAGAAAAGGAAGAGATGGTGTTAGTGGAACTGAGGGTCTGGAAACACGTGAGCAGAGAACGGAGCTATGCAGGGCCCGTCCAGTGGGAGCCAGAACTAGAGAAAAACTCTCTCTGCCGAACAGGCCGCTGGAGGCTGCGAGGGAAAAGGAGAAACATCCTGGCCTCTCCCTTTCTCCTTCCCTCTAGTCTCCAGTCTGAAGCCGGCTTCCCAGGAACCTGGGCAGGGGAAGAGTGAGGAGTGGACCCAAGGGAAAACTGACCAGAGACTTCAGCCAACCCTCAACTACAAGATTTACACGTGTTACTGCTGAAAATAGATAGGATTATGGGGTTGTGTCATCTGTACCTACACAAACAGTATCAAGCAAGTAAGTAAATAAGCAAAAAGAAAACTGAAGTAAATTAAGTACCACTGAGTCAATTCTGACTCTGAGCAGCCCTGTACAAGGTTTCTGAGGAGCAGCTGGTGGGTTTGAACTGCCGACCTTGTGGTTTGCAGCCTAGTGCTAATCCTACAGCGACACAAAAATGAAAGAATATTAACAATTATTTTTAATACTTGCTTTGGGGAAAATATTTCTACCATTAATTTGAGCCTGGGGTAGTGGACAAGCACATGTATGGATTGCCACCTATGCCCTGGGTCTGTCTAGGATGGTAGCAGAAGCCCCAGCTAGAGGTCATTGCTGACTGACAGCTTCATCTTTGACTGGGCAGTTTGGGACAGGATGACCCAGTGAACTGGGCGTGCCACATGCTGGCAAGTCTGGAGTCAGGCCTTCCAAACCGGAAGTCTCTCACTGAGTCAGCGATGGTGCCACCCTAAGTGAAGACAAAAAAAACCCCCTCCTGCTGTCAAGTTGACTCCAACTCATAGCAACCCTGTAAGGCAAACCCTGTAAGAACACATTGTTCTCCCACAGAGCAACTGACCTTTCCATTAGCAACAGAGTGCTTAGTGCAGGGGTCGGGAACTTCATTCTGCCAAAATGTATAACATCATTTGTGGGCCACACAAAATTATCAACTTAAAATCAGTCTGCCATATTTGGTCAAACATACGATTAACTCACTCCTGGTATGGTACTAGGGGTTAATGTGCTGGACTACAAGGTTGGTTTGAACCACAAGGCTGGCAGCTCAGGCTCACCAGCTGCTCCTTAGAAATCCTATAGGGGCCGCTGTGAGTTGGAACTGACTCGACAGCACTTAATAACAACAATGTGACGGCTGGGACTGCAGTTGCCTTGCTCGGTAAGGCCAGACCAAATGACTTTGAGGGTCTTCTATAGTCCGTGAGCTGAAAGTTCCCAACCTCTGGCTTAGTGACTCCAAGTGCTATGCTTATAATAATTTGATCACACTACATTGCATCCTAGTTAGTTATTTACAAGTCCCTCCTTTCTCCCAAAGAAAGACAGGCTTTATGCTCTCATAAAGAGAGTTGTTATTAAGTGCCGTCAAGTCAATTCTAACTTGTAGCGACCCTGCATAGGGTACAGCCTTGGAAACACTCCACAGAGTCGCTATGAAACAGAAGCGACTCCACAGCACACCACCACCACCTGCTCCCAGAGCCGACTAACTACTGCTTACGGTGTTAAGTGCCGATGAGTCACTTCTGACTCACAGCAACCCTGTATAGAGTTTCTGAGGAACAACCAGTAGGTTTGAACCACCAACCTTGTATAGTTAGCAGTCCAGTGCTTATCCTATAGCACTGTAACCCGGACCCCTTTGTAGTTTATACAACGCCACAATTAACCTACCTACCTTAAACTACCTGGCCCCACCAATTCCTCAACACACACCCTCAGAATACACACATGCCTCCTCATGCTCTACTCTCTGGTATTCCCTGCCTCTAAGCCTTTTTTGGAGTCCTGGTGTGGGTGCTGTGCAGTCTGGTGCAAAGCCGTCTGAACTGCAAGGTTGGTGGTTCAAGCTCACAAGCGTCTCCCTGGAAACCCTATACAGTGGTCGCTATGGGTCGGAACTGACTCAGTGGCACTTAACAGCAACAACAAAAGCAGGAGACACTTCTTTTAGTTGTAGCACTTCCTTCGGAATCTTCATTCTATCTGCGAAGCACACCACAGGAACTTAATAAAGACTTGCTGACACTGACTAATTACTTTTGCATGCAATCAGGATTATTTACCTCCAAACTGATACTATTTTTTGGAATGCATCTTAATGAGTTAACAAATTGAGAGATTTTATTGGGATCAAGATAAGTGATAAATACAAAACAATAATACTAAAACATTTAAATTATTAAGAAAAGTCCAAATCACAAAATAGAAGTATTATGCCTAAAGAAAGTAGATGGCTTTTCATTTTAGAATGGAGAAAAGAGACAACGTTACAGTGTCTTCTACAGAAAAGGGATTGAATTAAAGATTCTGCTATCACTGTCTCAAATCTAATCCTTAAAAAATTACACATTAATTTAGACATATCTAGGAGTTCTGGTGTGGCCCTGTGGGTTAATGTGCTGGACTGTAAGGTCATTTGAACCACAGAGTTGACAGTTCAAGCTCACCAGCCACTCCGTGGAAACCCTATACAGGATCGCTATGAGTTGGAATGACTTGACAGTACTTGAAAACAACTACAGGGGTTCAGTTAAGGAATCCTGGTGGCACTGTAGGCGAAGCACTGGACTGCTAGCTTCAAGGTAGGCAGTTCAAGTCCACGAGCCACTCTGAGAGAGAAAGATGAGACTGTAAAGGTTTATAGTCTCAGAAACTCTTATACAGAGTGTCTATGAGTTGGAATTGACTCGATGGCCCGAGGTTTGGTTTGGTTTGGGTTAGGGGCCCAGTAAGGAGGCCTGGTAGCATAGTGGGCTAAGTACTGGGCTGTTAACCACAAGGTCAGCAGATCAAACACACTAGCTACTCCACAGGAAAAGTATGAGGGGTCTGCTCCTGTCAAGATTTAGAGTCTCTGAAACCCCTAAAAGCAGTTCTACTCTGTGTTAGAGTCAGTATGAGTCAGAATCAACTCAATGGCAGGTTTGGGGTTTGTTGCTGTTAGGAGCTCACTGTTCTTTTTTTAAATAAAAATTCACATAAAATGAGATAAATACCAATTCTGTATATTTCCTGTTGCTAAGTGCCGTTGAATCGGTTCGACACACAGAGATGCTGTATAGGGTTTCTGAGGAGTGACTAACTGGTGACTTTGAACTGCTACCCTTGTGGTTAGCAGTCCAGTGGCTATCCTACAGCGCCACATCAGGACTCTTATTATATTAGGAGACCTAAGAGAAGTGCAATCAACAGTCTCAAAAAAACAAAACAAAAAAGAATTGGCTGTTTCATGTTGGCTAGAAAGTTTTCCTTTCTTTAGAAACAATACCTTCTTATACTTGAACAACAATCACAGATGTCTCTGTTACTGTGTGGGAACTTCTGCCATTGCCCCAACAACTAGAAAGAACACGTAGAAAGAACAGAAAGCAAGAAACCAAAAAAGGACAGAGACAATAGGTTCATTACCCAAGAAACCTAACAAAAAACACAGCCAGGCAAGCCAGCAGCCAAAGCCCTCCATCAATGACAGCTAGACAGTTTAAAGGCCCAGTTTTCTTTCATGGAAAACAGGGGATTTGTCTGATCAAATACAGCCTCCATAGAACTGGTTTTCTTTTGTTGTTACTATTTATTAGACAAATCTTCAGCTGCAAGCCCAGCCTAGAGAGCAGTGGTTTTCAAGCTTTTTTGACCCACATGCAGTTAATACATTCTATATCACAACACAGTACACACATGTGCATACTTACATAACTTACAAAAAAAATTTCATAAAATAGCATTTGACCCTGACTCCTTGTTACTCTGATAAGCATTCTATTATGTTCCAGTTCATTCTTTCCCCACCCCCGTCACTAAAATGAAAAAAAAAAAAAAAAAAAGTTGGCCTGGACCCAACTAAATTGATTTCATGACTCAGTAATAGGTTGCAACTCACATTTGAAAAACACTGACTTAAAGACCATTCTGGAAGTCAACCAAAGGCCACATGCTATTTCTTTTATTTCTCTCTCTCTCTTTTCTTTTTCTCCACTGCTGGTAAGAAAACACTACTCTAGCTTAACTTTATTAGAACAGGGTCTAGGATAGAGTTGTTGTTGCTGTTAAGTGCCAGTGAGTCAGTTCTGACTCATAGCAACCCTGTATAGGGTTTCCACAAGGAGCGGCTGGTGAGCTTGAAGCGCCGACTTTGCGGTTCAAACTGACCTTGCAGTCTAGCGCATTAACCCACACCAGGACTTCACGTTAGGTTAAATAACCCTAAATAATGGGATCAATAATGTCCCCCAAGATACTCTCCTAAGACCTCCACTATTATCTCCATTTTCCACAAGAGGAAACTGATGTCCCAAGAAGTTACCTTGCTATGTTCCAACCTGAGAATGTGACCATGCTGGGATAAATGTAACTATGGTGTTTTAAATTCTCATCAATCAGTGACACAGTGCTGTGGCAGCACAGGGAGTGGTAGTGGTGGTGGCTGTGTGCCGTGTCAGTTCCGACTCATAGTGACCCTGTACAGGGTTTCCGAGGCTGTAAATCTTTATGGGAGCAGAAAGCCTTACATTTCTCCTGTGGAGCAGCTAGTAGTTTCGAACTGCTGACCTTGAGGTTAGCAGCCTACTCGTAACCACTACACTACCAGCATAAAAAGAATGCACACATAACCAAATGCACAACATACAAGGAGTATCCTAAGAAGGAAGGAAGAAGGGGGGTGGGGGGTAAAGGAAAGAAGAAATCAAACCTTTAAATAAAGACAAATTATTTCAGAAAACAGAAGCTTCCTGAAGTTGGAACTAAGTTTTAGCTTTGTAGTCCTAAGTGTCTATTTTAATAGCAATGATTACTACGTAAGCTTTCGACTGTCAATCTAGAGAAAACAATCTAGTTACTATGAAGAAATTCAAAGTGAGAGTTTCCACTTGATACAAATAGTTAATACAGACATTAAGTTGCATAAATACAGTAATATACTCAACCCTTCTCCAAAGAGCTGTCTTTATAAGACTGTTTAGGTGAGTTTAGATTTTTTTAATTTCTTCAGATTACAAAAACAAACTAAATTAAAGGAAGTCAAATATTACTAAAGGAAATGCTTCAATTATTCATTGGGGAACTCACTCATTTCCACACTGCTACAGACTGATTGGATTGTGTCCCCCAAGGTTATGAGGGGACACAAATCCTGACCTCTGTGCCTATGGTAGTGATCCTTGTTTGGGAATGGGTTGTCTTTTTTATGTTAATGAGACAGGGTTCCTCTTTTGAAATATCTACAAATGAGATTAAGCAAGCACCCGAAAGCAGCAGAGGGAGCAGAGGAAATGCCAGATCACATGAAAATCACCCAGGAATGAGACAAGGACCTTCCTCTTGACAGCAATAGAAAGAAAGCCTTTCTGAAGCAGCCTTCGAGCCCCCTAAACTGTGAGAAAATAAATTTCTGTTTGTTAAAGCCACCCATTTGTGGTATGTCTGTTATAGCTACAGTAGGTACCTAAGACATAATTTTCCACCCTTTGTTGTTGTTGTTAGGTGCCATCGAGTCAGCATCGACTCAAAGCGACCCTAAGCACAGGAGATCGAAACACTGCCCGATCCTGAGCCAGCCTCACTACTGTTGCCACACTTGAGCCCATCGATGCTGCCACCTGGCCAA
>NW_006408522.1:6263923-6265917 GCF_000296735.1 Chrysochloris asiatica
AAAAGAGGAAGACCCCCAATGAGATGGATCGGCCAGGTATTGATGGCATCAAGTGTGGCAGCGGTAGTGAGGTTGGCCCAGGATCAGACATTGTTTCATTCTGCTGTGCAGGGGGTCGCTATGAGACGGTTCCAACTCGATGGCACCTGACAACAACAACAAAGTAAGTCCAAATCCCAGAAGAGTAACTTACATTTTCTTTCCAGGTTTGAAAATATTCGTGTTCTCTGACACCATCTGGCAGTAAGCCTGCCCTCCAAACTCTGGGTATTGGCTCTCTGGATTCTGGATGGAGAGTCCTCAGTCCTGGACTTCAGCTCTGCCTTCCAGTTTCATTGGGATGGCAACTCTGCTCCCTTGGCTTTAGGTGGCCCCCAAAGTATATAAGTATTCCTTTCACCTAACTGACTGTATATGAGTTCTCTGATGAGATGGTTCTAAGAATGGAAGAGATGAGCTCTTTCTAAAGAGGTAGGGAACTATCATCAGCTCAGATATAAGGAAATGAAAGAAAATCAGATTCAACGGAACTCAGAAAGAAACAGAGATGTAATCAACCAAGCACAGCTGGTCAGAGAACAATTTCTTGCAGGGAAAATCCCCCACTGTGATCACATTGTCAACTGCATTGACTCTGAGGATTAAAGGCGGAGGGCTACTGCATAGGTTACACCTTTTCAGTCAGTGGGGCTCAGTACTTACAAACTGGACTGAAACATTCATATAGACATTGAAAGAAGAGGAAAGTCAGAGTAAGTAATATACATGAAAGTACTGTGAAAGATGCTAAGTTAAACAGACTCACAGATAGTTTCCACTTCTATAGGTAAATATAGTTAACTCTTTCCTTATTCCATGTCCTCTGACAATTCCCATTTCTAACTGACAGCAAAGAGTACATACAGTAAAGGATTGTGAAAATAAAGTTGAGTTGATAACTCTAAAACTAGCTAAACTGAATGCAAATGCTAATTATAAAGACCTATGGAATTTTTCAAAATACACTACAAAGAATTTTCCCCTTCAACAGTCCATTTTAGTTCTAAGTATGTGATATGACAAAGGTGGTGTTGTATGCCTTCAAGTTGATTCTGACTCACAGGGCAGAGCAGAACTTCCCTATAGGGCAGGGGTGGGGAACCTTTTTTCTGCCAAAATTTATCAAATCATTCACAGGCTATTCAAAATTATCAACCTAAAAGTTAGCCTGCTAGGCTTGCAGACCTGGTGTGGCACTGTGGGTTACTGCGCCAGACTGCAAAGCTGTTTGAACTGCAAGGTCGGTAGTTCAAGCTCACCAGCTGCTCCTTGGAAACCCTACACAGGGTCACTATGGGTAGGAACCGACTCGATGGCACTTAACAACAGGCTTGCAGAATGTGCCCTTTAGTTGTTTAAATTATTATATATGCCAGAGTGTTTTTGTGTACATCCCCCCAAAAAGAACCTCCCCCAAAAAAACAGAGGGAATAGAAGCAAATACTATTGAACGAAGACGCACAGAAGCAAATGTAATAATTGCAATGAAACGATGAGTATAAAACCAATGTTCTCCCATGTACACTATCACTCAATTCACAATAAAAAATTTAATAAATTTTTTTTAAAAATTAGCCTGCTATCTTTGGTCAAACATTTCATTTACTCACTTCTAATGTCATGGCTGAACGGAGCCTGGTGTGGCGCTGTGGGTTAATGTGCTAGATTGCAAGGTTGATTTGAATCGGAGGGTAGACAGCGGTTAAACCTCACCAGCCACTCCTTGGAAACCCTATACAGGGTGGCTATGAGTCAGAACTGACCCGATGTCATGTAACAACAACAACGTAATGGCTGGAACTGTGGTTGCCTTGGTAGGGCCAGACCAAATGATTTTGAGGGCCTTATATGGCCCTGGACCACCATTGGACCAATAAACAGCATTCTTATCAATGGAGAAGAGATTGAAGTTGTCAAGGACTTCATTCTTCTTGGATCAACTATCAACACTCGCG
>NW_006408522.1:6268272-6280525 GCF_000296735.1 Chrysochloris asiatica
ATTGAAGAGCAGAGATGTCAGCTTGAGGACTAAGGTGCGCCTGACCCAAGCCATGGCATTTTCAATAACCTCATATGGATGCGAGAGCTGGACAGTGAATAAGGAAGATCGTAGAAGAATTGATGCCTCAAGGTGTTGGAGGAGAATAGTGAAAGTGCCATGGACTACCAAAAGAACCAATAGGTATGTTTGGAAGAAGTGCAGCCAGAGTGCTCCTTGGAGGCCAGGATGGCTAAGCTTCGTTTCTCATACTTTGAACATAGTGTCCAGAGGGAATAGTCACTGAAGAAGGATGTCATGCTGGGTAAGGTGGAGAGTCAGAGAAAAAGAGGAAGACCCCTAATGAGATGGATCGGCCAGGTGGCATCATTGATGGACTCAAGTGTGGCAGCGGTAGTGAGGTTGGCCCAGGATCGGACATTGTTTCATTCTGCTGTGCATGGGGTTGCTATGAGTTGGTTCTGACTCAATGGCATCTGACAACAACAATCTTAATGGATTTCTTGATGTCGCACTGTTATGATCAGCACTGAACTGTGAACCACAAGGTCAGTGGTTCAAACCCACCAGCTGCTCCAGGGAACCCCTATCCAGCGCTATTAGGAGTCGGAACTAACTCACTGGCACTTCACAACAACAATCTTTATGAACGCTGACTACCACTACTACAAGTGGTGAATCTGAACTACCAACTTTCAGTTCACATCCAAGCATTTAAACACTGTGCTAGCAGGGTTCCTTATTGTACAGTATTAAAATGGTAAAATGCTTTACAAAAACATGAAAAATGCATTTTCTATTCTTTGTAACCTGGATCTTCACTCCACTCCACTACCATCTAGTAGATTCTAACTCCTAGCAACCTCCTGTGGGGTTTCTAAGACTAAATCTTTACAGAAACAGACAGCCTCATTTTCCTCCTGCAGAGTAGCTGGTATGTTTGAAATACTAACCTTTCAGTTAGCGGCATGGTGCTTAACCCACTGTACCACCAGAGTTCCTGTTTTTCAACTGAGATGTTTGAAAACCAGCAACTGAGTGAAAAACTCCGAGACAACTTTTGGAACTCTTTAATCATTAGAATGGAAGTACACAAGTGAATTATTTAAATGAAATCAAGGAATCAATGAATAGCTCTAACACAAGAGTGGCTTTGCCTCACAATAGGAATACAATCATAAGAAGGCAAGTCCAAACCAGAGACTAGAAGAGGGATGGAAATGAGGAAGGACCTTGGGAATGAATTTTCAAGACAGTCTCAGCTAACGTCTTTAAAGTTCAAGTTGGTAGTTTGGGACAAGCATGGACAGTATTTGGTGACAAAGAGCAAATACAGAAGGAGCTCTGAGTCGTGTGGAGTCTGCAGAGATCTAACGAGTGAGTGGAGGGTAGATGGAAACAAGAATCCTAGATGTTATATTCAATTTTAAAGACGTTAGTGTAGTGGTTACGAATCGGGCTGCTAACCTCAGGGTCAGCAGCTCGAAACTACCAGCTGTTCTGCGGGAGAAAGATGAGGCTTTCTGCTCCCATAAAGATTTACAGCCTCGGAAACCCTGTACAGGGTCGCTGTGAGTCAGAACCGACTCCATGGCACATAACAACAGCAACATGAAACAGGAAGAATAACTATACTATCTGTGTATTAGATAATATTTCTTTTGTTTCATTGGGGCGTTAAAAATCCAAAACACCACTATTTGCCATTTTTAAGTTAGGAGAAATATTCCAAAATATGAACTCTCAAAAGCAGAAACTCATATCTCAAGGGTTACATAAAAAAGAAC
Organism: Chrysochloris asiatica; assembly: GCF_000296735.1. Classification (NCBI taxonomy): domain Eukaryota; kingdom Metazoa; phylum Chordata; class Mammalia; order Afrosoricida; family Chrysochloridae; genus Chrysochloris; species Chrysochloris asiatica. The sequence continues at coordinate 6,270,060 of NW_006408522.1, forward strand.
TGCTTAAATTGGAGGCAGGAGGCTCTGCCCTGGACATGTTCACTGTCAGATGCATAAGCTTGTAAAGTGTTATAGACCTCACACACCCTTTTCCAAGGAATTCAACACCACTGCCCAATCCTTTTTCAATCTGAAAATAAGCTCTTGGATAACTCCCACACTGTACTACCCTGAAAGGAACGACCCAATTGAATCTGTAAACACTGGCAATGTGTGCATTTTGCAAAGCTGCTGGAGAGAAGGAAGGTACACCAGAAAGTCATTTTTGTTTTGTTCTTCTAAGCAGATATGAGACATGGGAATGAATGCAAAATGTAGAAATTCATTTGGAGACCATAGTTATCCATGTTAAGTTTCAACATGCATAAAAACAAGACAGCTGGAAACAACTCATATTAAGAATTCCCTATAACCAGTAGAAAGATTTTTTTTTTCTTGGTGTCCATTGTTGTTGCTGCGAAATGTTTTTGAGTCAATTCTGACTAATAGCACCTCTGGTAGCGTAGTGGTTACGAATCGGGCTACGAACCTTAAGGTCAGCGGTTCAAAAGTACCAGCCGCTCCGCGGGAGAAAGATGAGGCTTTCTACTCCCGTAAAGATTTACACCCTCGGAAACCCTGTACAGGGTCGCTATGGGTCGGACCCGACTCGATGGCACTTAACAACAACAACATAGGGTTTCCAAAGAGCAGCTGGTGTGTTTGAACCGCCGACCTTCTGGTTCAAACTGACCTTGTGGTCCAGTGCTTATCCTACAGCGCCATAACAGGACAACACAGCACAACTTACATTTACAATGTAGGCTTTTGTCATTATTTTAAACACAAAAGCTGCATCATCTGTAGTTGTAAACACATAGCCTACTGAATTTAAATCAGGGGCACGTTCCCGTTGTAAACATCAGAAGAGTGACTAAACAGACTTGAACAAGAAATTCTTTAGGCAGTACAGTAAATTTTCTGGGCATCCGGGCACTATTTAGGGGACCTTGATTACAAAGCACCAATCCACTGACCCAAGTCACATTTGTGATAGATCCTTCCCCACATCCTACCTCTACACATATCCTCCTGTTTGGGGCCGCAACATTCTGCCTAGAAGGTATTTATCTCCTACACATTTTATGCAAAGAAGCCAAAAAGCAATGCCCCAGTATAAATTAGTTTAACCTCAAGTACCAGCTGGGAAGAAGGAAAAAATGGAAGTTAATTTACTATGTGTACAGGTTGAAACTTTTGTTCCTAGTTTAAAAAAGAGACTAGTCAGAGTTTTCAAAGTTCTCATTAGATTTCAAAGGGCAAGGAAAGAGGGAGACAAAAAGAGGGGTGGAGGGCTGGTGGAAGAAAGGAAAGGAAGCAGGTCTTAGACACCAAAACATGTTTTAGGTTCCTGCCAAAATCTAAAGAAAACCTAACATGAACCTTATCATTAACTACTGACAGTGGCATGTGCTTTTAATTATATTCTGAAAACATGCCAGCAAGCAAAGCAGAAGTCCATCATGATTGTCATCTCCATTTATCATTCCCTACCATGGGGATCTACACTGACATACAGACATCTGTGAATGATTACACATGAAGATGGCCGTTCCAGATCAAGTTCAAGAGTTCTGATGTCTTTCTTTTTATTCAATACACCAAACATGAGGCAATTCCTTAGAGCTATCTTAGTGAGGAGGTAAATATTTGGGGGAACTCCACAGGTTATCTCTCCTCACGCATGAAAAATTTACAGTAATTTCCTCAAAACCCCCTCTCTTTTCCACAGCAAAGTTCAGAGGTGACATAGCTTTTCCCCATCTAGTTAGAAGAATCACTTTCTACTTTCTACTTTATAACACTTCTCTTGTATGGAGTCTGTATTTTTTCCTTAAATCAAATGATGCCAAATTATCACAAATAATGCTTCTGATCCCCAAGGAAAACTTCCCCTACCCTAGTTGAAAGTGATATTTTCTAGTATGAAAAATTTCCAAGCAGCATGTAATTAGACTAGAATAAATATGAGTCACAGCTGAACATGAGCCGAAATCCCTCTCTTAAAATTTTCTCACAACCCTGGATATTTAAAAATGATAAACAAGGCATATCCAAGAACAACCTGGGTATCAGGGTTTTTTTGTTGTTTGTTTGTTTTGTGTGAACTAGTCCAGCATGCTCTGCTTCTTATGGACCAAGGATGTTTCCACACCAAATCAAAAGGCAGGACCACAATACATGGGACTAAGAAGACAGTTTTAAATGATGCTGAACAAATGACTAGGAACATTTTGCCTTCAGATATGACACACTAGAGCTGTACTTGATCAGTCAGTATGTGAACAGTACTAACAAAAAAGTTGTATGAGTTAAAAAAAAATCTACTGAAATCATAACTGGATTAAACTTAATTAAAATTAAAAAGGTTAATTTTAAACTCTATCATATTTGCTTTTACTTTTTACCAGATGCATTTAAAAGTGCTATTTGCTAAAAACAGCATCAAAAAGCTTTATAAATGTGGAGCCTCTGCATTACATAAGACCATAGGTGGAATCCTGAACCCCATCCAGAATCTTCAGAAGTGGGAAATTTCCACTGGTAAGGACAAGCAGACCAGCCTGGAGCAGCTAGCTAGAAGAACAGAAGACACTTGAAAGAAAGACCTACAGGAAAAATACAAAACAATAATGGCAGTCCGACTGATTACTACAAGAACAAGCAAGTTGCTTGCCCAGAAGACATCAACGCAAGCTGTCAGGTCCCCTCAGGGCAAACCCCCTTCCAAGACTAAGACTCAATGGGAATACGCAAGCAGACGTGCACTCTGACTGGTGACCACGTTGGTCACCGATAAGGGGAAGTGAGGAAAAAACAGCAATGAAGCTGCAAGCTAAGCCCTACAATGCTCAGTAGACTTCTGCAAACCCAGGTGGAAATCTGGTTGGCCAGCACTGTGGCAAGACCTGGGGATTCCTGGGCCCAGACTCAGTGACATAGCCACAGAGGACTAGAGTGGAGAGTGAAGCGTCCAACTGATAAGAAGAGAGGGCATATGCACAAGACCACCCACACTTGCAGATAATGCCCACTTGACCTGGCTTCAATGGCTGGATGATCAGAACTCATCTAGAAGAAAAAAAGAGTAGTCTGATATAATTTGATGAACTTGACCTACACCTATGGATGCAGTAGCTCAAAAGAGGGAACAAATCTTTACAGCAAGGATCATTCCCACCCATACACAGAGTAGACAGGGATGGGCAACTTGGGCACTGGCTACCCTAAATCGGGGGGGGGGGGCCTACAAAAGCAAGAAGTGACTGGCTTACAAGCTTTCAAGAGGAAACCTAGAACCAGAGGGCACAGAGGAAGGTAGAATCTCCACTGAGTAGTATCCAATCTGTCTGGGCGGGGCTGATGAAAGGAGATTAGGATGGCATTCATGTGGCACAATGGTGAATAATTGTTACTGGGACTGACTGTGAGGGTTGGAAATGTAAAGATGTTTTGTAGCAAAAGGAGGGGAGTGATTGACTTTGCAGTCCAGGAGTGGAGGTCCCTGGGACCATCAAGGGAGAAGAGTGGAGTGCAGAAACCTACCCAGAGCAACACTGACGCCAGAGATGGAGGCAGAGACAATGACATGGAGAGATGGAGTAGCTGGGGACTCTGGACCCAGAGAGGGAGAGGGGCTGTGTGCTGATGACCAGGGGGCAGGCTTGCAGGGTATACCCTTTGGTTGGCTGGCAATACATGGAGGGGATTGTAACCATGGTACTGAAACGATACAAAAGAGTATGAATGTAAAGCTAATGTTCTTCCATGTAAACTATTGCATAGTTCACAATAAAGCGTTAAAAAAAAAAGAAGCTTTATAAAGAAAATTTCAAACTATGGTTCTCGCTAAAGTTTTACTTGGAAACCCTACACAGGGTTGCTATTGAGTTGGAACTGACTTGACGACATTTAACAACAATGACAAAGTCTTGCTTAAACATTCTTTCCCATTCAAATAGCCATTAAAGTTAAAGATGTGATAGGGTTAAGTAAGCCTGTCAGTGAGAGATATGGTGGGTGTATACAGATTAGGGTGGAGCACATTTATAACATCCCACTAGGCAAGACAATAAGCTCCCAAACTCCCAACACGTAAAGAGGCAAGAATTCACTCCAGTTGGCTGCAGTTTCAGGAACATCTGTGAAACATTTCCCCAGAATCTCTACAATTTCTATTCTTCTGATCTACAAAGATATTCTTTGTTCCCTTGTCAAAAAAGAAAGGTTGGACCATAGAAGCCAAGAGATTTTAATGTAGAACACCTAAGCCAACGAAAGCTGAATTGATCTTTCCCTTTCATTTGGATTTTTGCAGAAAGAACACATCTTAATGTGATCCAGTGAATCTCTTGTCTAGGTACATCATATGACACATGATTTCCTTGGGTTAAGGCCCAGTTCTGACACACTGTTGTTGTATGCCATCGCATCAATTGACTCATAGCAACCCTGAATAGGGTTTCTGAGAGCAGCTGGTGGGTCCGAACTGCTGACCTTGTGGTTAGCAGTCCAGTACTTATCCTACAACACCACACCAGGACTCAACACACTGATTAGAACTACATTATATTCTATAACACTGTTAATATGCTGTTAGAAAATGCCAGTGGTATAAAGTGGTGTATTCTCTTCAAGGGACAATTTAATTCCTCACCTTTTAGCTGTATGCCAGTCACTCATAACATAAAACCAATCTAGAAAAGGAGCTGTCGGTACTGCCGCCACTATTCCCCTCTCCTCAGTAGGAAAGACAAAAGAGGAGGCAACGGCAGTCTGCAGGCTCCCTTCAGGGTCTTCCATGTCAGAAACTTGGCCACCTAAGTCCAGAAGGATCTCAGTGCTTCGGGGAGGAGGGGAAATGGAAAAAGGGCTCCACCAAACATTGGAACTGGTGGTCGAAGGTACTCTGTCAGCACTGAAGACTGCTTCAGGCTTATTCCAAGACGCTTAGCTGTAGTACTACTTTTGCAGGTTTGCCTTTTCACAATGCTAACTCGGTACTAAAAGAGTTTTGAGAGAGGATTGAAGTAAATGAAGCTGTAAGAAACTGAACTCATATAAATTTTTAAATGAACAAGACAGGCTGGGCATGGCACAACGATGGTTTTCTCCTAGACACACAGAGAGCCCCATTATCCAGATCAGACCAGTGTTCATGGTGGGCTGACGGCGCTCAAGAAGCCCAGAGGCAGAGAAACTGTAGCCTATCATACAGGGTAAAAGAACATTTTCAGGGCTGCCTCTGTGAAAACGAAATCAAAATCAACATTTCAACAAAAGTTTCACAGAAGAATGTCAAATGACACATGTAATTTCTCAACATAACCACCATAACCACAGTAGACCCTAATCTCCTCCAAGATGACTAAAGGTTATTTTAACTTGAAAAGAAACAGGCAAACATTCCTAATGTGTTTTAGTGTTTTAGTAGTTGTAATTCTAATTTCAGAGTCATAAACATAATGTTAAAGGAAAAAAAAAAAAAAAAAGCCCCCACAGGAAAAATGAAGTCTTGATACATGCTTACAGTATGGCTGGAACTTGACAGCATTATACTGAGTAAAGTTAAGTCAATCACAAAAGGATAAATATTGTGTGACCTCACTTATAGAATAAGGGAAGCATGTTCAGAGAGCCAGGTTTATTAGTGGTGACCAGGGAATGGGGAAAGAGACCTGGTGTGGCACTGTAGGATAAGCACTACACTGCTAACCACAAGGTTGGGGGCTCAAACCCACCAGCTACTCCTCAGAAACCCAACACAGGGTTGCTATGAGTTGGAACCGCACTCAAGAACAAGGCGTCGGGGGAAAGGGAGGCTAATGATGATGGAAAATCACATTGATGAAGGGTAAGGTTGCCTAGCCGATGATCGTAATTGCTGTCAGTAAATTGTACTATTGTGAAAAGTTGAGTTGGCAAAAGCTGTGTGATACAGTTACAACACTAACCAAAAAAAAAAAAAAAGTAGCTATTGAAGCTGCTTATATACAATTAAACATCTCATGGGATTTGGTTCCTTGGTCTAGAGAGCAGGGGTGGGGAAATCCTTTGGTCTCGCCCTGCCTAGGCAACTGCAGTTCCACATTGTTGCTGTTGATGTTTTAGGGGTGAGTTAATTAAATGTTTGACCAAATATAGCAGGCTAATTTTAAGTTGATAATTTTGTTGGCCTGTGAATGATGTTATAAACTTTGGCAGAAAAAAAGGTACCCTAGTCCTGGTGTGGTGCTGTGGGTTGACGCACTGGGCTGCAAAGTCGGCCTGAACCACAAGGTCAGCGGTTCATGCTCACCAGCCACTCCTTGGAAGCCCTATACAAGGTCACTATGGGTCGGAACCAACTCGACGGCACTTAACAACCACCACCACCCCTGGTCTAGAGGTTTAGGGTCATGATTTCATGAGAAAGATGAGTTAATTGGCCTAATAATATAGTTAGTGCTTCAGTTTTACCTCCTGCTTCACTGCACAAGCAACCATCCAAAGCACAATGGTTGGTCTTTATTCACCTCGAACATTGAACACTGACAGAGGAAGAAGGAAAGTCAGGACTAGAAGGAGGAGATGGAATGTATGACTAGCTGACTCCATGAACACGCCTCCTTTGCCAGAAGACCAGAACTGGATGGTTCCTGGTTACCATCACTGAACACCTTAACCAAAGATGCCGTAAGAGAATACTGATCCAAGGGGTAAAAATACAAAACAGAATTCCAAATTCTCATGGACTCAACTTCCTGGAGCCATGAAAGTGGAATAATCCCTGAAATTACTGCCTCTGAGATTATCTTTAAACCTTAAGCCAAAACATCCCCTTGGAGTCTTCTTAAAACCAAGCAATAGTTTAGCCGAACTACTAAGAAAGATCTGCCTTGCATTATGTTCTTTTAAGAATTATCTACATGGGATAAAACTGACAAGAACAACTTGAAAGATTAGACAGGAACCTGAGGGGGCAGTGAGTTTATGTTAATAAGGAAGGAACAACTTTATAAAAGGAGGCTGAAAATGTTTGAACTACTCAAAAAGTGTAATCAATGCCATTAAATTATATGTGCAGAAACTACTGAATTGGTGTATGTTTCACTGTGTATATTCTCAACAACAAAACAAATAAAATTTAAAGATAAAAAATGAAGACACTTGGCTTCATCCCTCCACCCCCACACCACCCCTACCACCCCCTTAAAAAACAAAAAAACCACCTAGCTAGTACTTTAGCTTGGTGGCACTGCAGGATAAGGCACTGGACTGCAAGGTCAATTTGAACCGCAAGGTCAGTGGTCCAAACCCACCAGCCACTCCTCAGAAACCCTATACAGGGTCACTATGGACTTGATGGCATGTAACAAGAGCAACAAGTACTTTTTAGTTTAAATGAAAGTTCCATTTAATCAAATGATTTCATCAATAGCATCCTGAAATTTCTGGTCAATGACAATTTCTGAGCACCAAAGATATGCCAAGTACAGTGTTGGCAATGCAAAAATAAAACCGTCTTCGGTCCTAATACAATTTCCCATGGGAGTGGAGTGTGGGAAAGCAGAGAAGGAAAATAGCTCCACATACTACACAGGAAGCATGTGGTAAGTGTCATGTAAAAGTCCAAAGTCCAAGGGTCTCAAGTCCCACTGAGGAAAGCATCTTGGGGGTAGGTTAGAGAGGGTTCTGACAAAGTAGCATCTGAGGAACACCGAGGAAGAAAGGCAGAGTACCAACAAGCAGAAACAAGGTGCCTTTATAGAACCCACCCATTCCGGGGAAAGCAGCAAGTACAAGATTTTTAAACTCAGTGAGTAAACCCAGGGGTGGGGGGATGAAAGAAGAAACACAGCAAAAATTTATCACCTTTTCATTCCATTTTTCCACAAACTTTTTGAAGCCTCCTCGTACAGTCTTCAAAATTTGTTTGAGGGACAAACAAATCTGGAAATTCCAGAAAAAGCTGGAAATCGCTTTTTCTCCCTCAGAGAAACAAATCACTTGGAAAGAATGCTATTGTCTTTTTTTTTTGGCAGATGATTGTGAAATAAACAATAACCATATATTATCACTATCACCCCATACACAAAAGAACATTTTAATTCTAAAAAGGTAGAAGGCATATTATCTCAGAAACTAAAAACTGCATTCTTCTCTGGAAACGGCAGCAACTTTACACTGATCTGGAGAAAAATGCCGCCATGCTCCACTGGGCACCGGTGCTCAAGAATCTCTGGCTTACAGCGCAGGACTCCTATGAGACAAAAGGAGACAGGGCTGAAAAAGTGCACCGGAGACACACTACAGGGAGTTTGGAATGATAGCCAGAGGAAAAGGTACTCAATTCAGCAAAAAAAAAAAAAAAAAAAAAAAAGATATGATTTTTAAAGGGTGGAGGGAATTTCATGATAATAAAATCAGGACTAAGAATTTGACTAACATATGTAAGATGGAAAGGCAATCTGGTAGCAAAGTGGTTATGAATCAGGCTGCTAACCTCAAGGTTAGGAGTCTGAAACTACCAGCTGTTCCATGGGAGAAAGATGAGGCTTTCTGCTCCCTTAAAGATTTATAGCCTTGGAAACCCTGTGCAGGGTCACTATGAGTTGGAACCGACTCCATGGCACACCACAACCACTATATAAAATGGAATGGGAGAAAGCTCAAGTGAGACTAGAATTGGCTTTGTTGTTGTTAAGTGCCATCAAGTTGGTTCTAACTCATAGAAACCCTGTAAAGGGTTTCCCAGAAGCAGTTGGTGAGCTTGAACTGGCGACCTTGCGGTTCAAATTGACCTTGCAGTCCAAGCGCATTAACTGACAGGGCTACTCAAGAATACTGCAAAGTCCAGGTAAGAGGTGTTGAGGACCTAAATGAGTACAGAAGATGAAAGAATGGGAAAGGACTAGGCACAAACAGAATGGAGGAACTGAAGAAAAGGGGAGTCCGAGATGGCTTCCATGTTTTAGATCTAGATAACTGGATGGGGAAGGGAGGAGGGAATGATGTTACTGTTAAGAGAAATACTCAAATTCATGAAGGAAGCTACATAAAAGACATTAAAAAAAAAAATTTTTACGGTAGAGTACACAGGGTGAAATCTGAATGAGATTAAGGAGAAAATGAGATAGAAAGCTAGGGGGTCTTACTGGTTCAACGAGAGAAACAGAGACCAGTGGAATAGAAATGAGAACCTAGAAATAAATCCATCCATCTATGGGCAGCTGCTTTTTGAAAGGGGTCAAAATCAATTCAGTGGGGAAGACACAGACTCTTTCAACAAAACTGCTGGCAAAACTGGATATTTACTTGCAGAAAAATGAAACAAGATCCATCCTTAACAGTATACACAAAAACTAACTCAAAATGGATCTAACGTCTAAATATTGAATGAACCTAAACCTCTAAAGTTCCTGGAAGATAATACAGGGGCAAAACAATGGGACCTAATTTTTTTTTCACTAATGATTATTAAAAAAGAGGAAGACCCCCAATGAGATGGATCAGCCAGGTGGCATCATTGATGGCATCAAGTGTGGTAGCAGTAGTGAGGTTGGCCCAGGATTGGATATTGTTTCGTTCTGCTGTGCATGGGGTCGCTATGAGTCGGTTCCGACTCGATGGCACCTGACATCAACAACAATAGATTATTAAACACAACTTCAAATACACAAACAAGAGAAATAAGTTAGATAACTGAGACCTCCCCAAAATTAAATACTTCATGTTCATCAAAAAAATATATTAAAAAAAAACCACATAAAACCCTATATCAAGAGTGGAAAGAGAATCTATAGACTGGAAAAAATTTTGGGAATGACCTATCTGATAAGGGTCTAATCTCTCTAACATATATAAAAAAGTTCAACAACTCAACTACAAAAAGACAACGCAACTAAAAAAATGGGCGAAGGACATGATTTTGACCAAAGAGGTCATCCAAGCAACTGACAAACACTGGAAAAGATGTCCAAGACTACTAGCCATCTTATCTGCTGCCACAGAATCAGTGATGACTCACAGCAACCTTGTAGACAGAGCAGAGCTGGAGGAACACAGTGGCTCCTAGGAGATGCACTGGACTGCAAATCACAAGGTCGGTGGTGTGAGCCCATCAGCCATTTCGCAAGAGAAAGATAAGGCTTTCTCTCTCAAAGTGGCTGTTGGGTTTGAACTACCAATAAGCCCTGTGCTTATCCTACAGTGTCACCAGGACTCCTTATGCATGTGACTATTTGGCACTGTGGGCTAATGCACTGGACTGCAAAGTCAATTTGAACCATAAATCGTTGGTTCAAGCTTACCTGCTGCTCCTTGGAAACCCTATATGGGGTCACTATGGGTCAGAAAGCAAATGGAAAAATTGAAGAGGTGCACGAGCTGAGCAGGAAATTTCAAAGATCAGCTCGAGAAGATAAAGCCAAATACTATAATAAAAT
>NW_006408522.1:6282188-6284390 GCF_000296735.1 Chrysochloris asiatica
GAGCATTGTTTCGTTCTGCTGTGCATGGGGTCGCTATGAGTCGGTTCCGACTCGATGGCACCTGACAACAACAACAACATGGGTCAGAACTAACTCGACAGCACTTAACAACATATATAAGGGGAAGTCCTGGTATGTGCTGTAGGATAAGCACTAGACTTCTAACTACAAGGTTGGAGGTTCAAACCCACCAGCCACTCCTCAGAATCCCTACAGACAGTCACTATGCAATAAAACCAACTCGATGGCACAGTAAAACAACAATATATGGGGGGCGGGGGGCTTCACAAACCTCATGGAAAATGGAATTAGAGATTTTCCCCTGAACTTTATAAAACCCCTGATATTTATTTTTGCTGTTGTTGTTAAGTGCCATCAAATCAGTTCTAACTCATAGAGACCCTGTATAGGGTGTCCAAGGAGCAACTGGTATGTTGGAACCACTCACTTTGTAGTTAGCAGTCCAGTATTTAGCCTACAGAGCTATACCCAAGCCCACTTCCATCAAATCAATTCAGACTCATAGTGAGCTTAGATAGGGTTTATGAAATGAAATTTTCACAGGAGCAGACAATCTCATCTTTCTCCCACAGAGTGGCTGGTGGGTTTTAATTGCTGACTGTACGTATAAGAATACAGGTACATGTGTATAGGTGTTTCTATAGGCAAATTATATACATATTTAGGTACAGTACACTGAGAGGCACAGTTACAGATTTCTAAATAAAAATAAACACCTCATGGGATTGGGTTTCAGAGTTTAAGACCATAGTACTGGGGAACTACTCAGTCAGTTGGCATAATATAGCTCATAAAGATAGTCCTAGTTTAGTGAGGAATGTCTAAGGGTCTTAAAAGCTTATGAGTAGCCATCTAAGATACAACTATGGTTTCTCTGCATCTAGCACAAAAGACAAAGAAATAAACCAAAAAGTCAAAAAAGAAACGACAGGATTAATAGCCCACATGAACCACACCCTCAACTATGTATGCTGAGACCAGAAAAGCAAGATGGTGCCCGGCTACTACTGCTGATTGTCTGACCAGAGACACAATAGATGGGACTGGATAGAAAGGGCGAAAAATGTAAAACAAAATTCAAATTCCAATTTACTGGACTAGTAGAGACTAGAGGTACCCCCCAACACTACCACCCTGGGACACCATTCAAACTTGGAACGCAAATCACTCCTGGTAGTTACTGATCAACTAAAAGACAGAGCGGCTCATAAAATAAACACTATCACCTGTAATGAGACCTAATGGTCAACCTTTACCCTAGACCAAAGACGAGACGGTAAAGGAAGTGAGATCAAAGGAAACAGAAAACCCGAGTGGCAATAATGAGAATGCTGACACAGTGTGAAAAGCAGGACCAATATCAATGAGCAACTGTTAGATGAGGACCTAGTTTGCTATGTAGATCTCTAAAATGACAGTATTTCAAAAAATGAAAAATTAGCGCCCCCTCCTCAAAAAAGAAGAAAGCTGGGCATAGAAGAGGGCAAGCTTACCTTCTTTATCACATAACAGTTTCTGATCCTTGCTAGATGTGCCAGGCACTATACTAGGAACGAGGGACACAATGGAGCAATGACAGATCTGCTAGCAGCACTCAGTGTGACTGCAAATTGTATTAAAGTGTCTAATCTCCCAAAGAGGAAACAAAGACAGAATAGAGAGCCAACAACTGGAAAATGACCTCACTTATGAGACAGATGAGAGGATTAATAGACAGACACAGTGAGAAGAGTAGGAAGCAAATTGGAAGTCAGTAGAGGAATGACTTTCCAGGACGAGATAATAATCAATGCCAGATGCTGCTGAGGGGTCAAGGAGGACAAGGCCTGAGAAGAGGCCAGGGGACAGACAGCTCAATTAGGTAAGCAGAGCACAGCTCTGAAAGAGGTGGAGCAAGACTTGGTGAGGTTAGTGAGTGGGGCAATGGTAGAAAGGTGATGGTGATGAGACTTCTCTTTCAAGAAGTTCAAACAAGAGGCAGAGACAATGACATGAAGAGATGGACCAGTTGGGGACTTTAGACCCAGAGAGGGAGAGGGGCTGTGTGCTGATGCCCAGGGGGCAGGCTTGTAGTGTATACTCTTTGGTTGGTTGATGATGCATGGAGGGGATTGTAACCACAGCAATGAAATGATATACAATAGGATGAATGTAAAACTAATGTTCTCCCATGTAAACTAT
>NW_006408522.1:6284490-6317191 GCF_000296735.1 Chrysochloris asiatica
GAGTGACCTGAAGAAGTGGCACTTTACGCTTATGGAAGCAGCAGTCAAGAAATCCAATGACGTATTGCATTAGGCAAATCTGCTGCACAAGACATTTTAAGAGTATTGAAGAGCACAGATGTCACTTGAGGACTAAGGTGTGTCTGACCCAAGCCATGGTATTTTCAATAACCTCATATGGGTACAAAAGCTGGACAGTGAATAAGGACAACCACAGAAGAATTGATGCATTTGAGTTATGGTGTTGGAGGAGAATACTGAAAGTGCCATGGGCTGCCAGGGTACTCCTTGGAGGTCAGGATGGCCAAACTTTGTATCTCATACTTCAGACATATTGTCAGGAGTGACCAGTCGCTGGAGAAGGATATCATGTTTGGTAAGGTGGAGGGTCAGAGAAAAAGAGGAAGACCCCCAGAGAGATGGATTGGCAATATGGCAGCATCAATAGGCTGAAGAGCGGCAACAATTGTGAGGTTGGCCCAGGACCAGACAGTGTTTTGTTCTGTTGTGTATAGGGTCGCTATGAGTCAGTACCGACTCAATGGCACCTAACAACAACAACAACAACAATTTATTCGAAGGGGGATAATTTCAACAGAAATTAAAGTATAACAGAAAGGACTCGTAAAAGAAGAGAAGCCAGAAGATGGAGGGTAGAAAGAGAATGACTGCCAAGCCTGGTCCCAGGAGAGCAGGGAAGTATTCAATAGAGAACAGCCGCCAACAGGTTAGCTCTCTGGAGAGACAGGGAAAGGAAAATGCCCAGACACTATAGACATAAGATCCTGAGGAGGCGCTTTTTGGGAGACTGAAGGGTCTTTTCAGGAAAGTGGGTGAGGAGAGGGGTAGTGAGGTGAGGGAGTGGGGTAGGGGTGGTTATCTGCTGTGATATGAAGCTGTGGTTTGAGGATACTGCTATCAACTGTCAACTATGCAATCCTACAACAAGCATTTCCTGAGGCCCTTCCCTGCACAAGAAACCTTCATTTCTGCATAGTCATAAATGAGTGAGCACACATTTGTTTCTATAGACAAATACCCTGGGTAAAAGAGGTTGATTTTATTACCTTCACATCTAGAAAAAGCCCATAAGCAATAACAGGTGATAATTGCATATCCTTTGAAGCTTATGTATGTGCTAATGGTGAGATAGTGCTATTGGAGGAGACCAAGAGCCATTCTGCAAAGGAACTACATGGTGTTAGTTCGTTTATTCCACAAATGAATGCTGTGTATCTCAGCATCAGATAAATGGGCTCTGAAGAGGCAGGCCATGGTTCCCGTCCTCCAGGAGGTGGACTCTGTCCTGAAAGCTTCTGCTCTTCCCACCATTTGGGCACATTTCAGTGCTTAAGACTGAGCAATGACTGAACCTGCCAGGGCAAATTTTAATGATTCCTTAGAAAATAAGTTTCTTACCATTTTAAACAGATACTTTTCTGGCTGCACCATAATTGCAGGTAATGGACTACACCAGCATTCCATGGCACGGTTTTTCAGGGCCACTGAATCCTAAAATGAACTCACTGGAAACCACTTCAGCTTTAAAAATTATAAAATCAAATGTCTCACTTCCCTGCATGCATCACTTTCACTTACATTGTTGTTGAAATCGATTCTGACTCATGGGAACTCCAAGTGTGTGCCCAAAGTCAGAAAAAAAAAATCCATCCTCCTTCTGGTGGCCCTCAAAGCCATTCATGACATGATCTCTGCCACTCTACGATCTCTTTCCATCTTTGTCTTTTTTTTTTTTAATGTTTAAAAATATTTTTAAGCTAGTCAAAGAGCATCTTGCCTCCCCATCCTAGTCCAACACATGTTAGTTGTAAAACCAAACCCACTTTGGTCTTTATGCTTAGCTTGTACATGTAATCAGTATGTACATTAAACAGCACCAGGGGACAAGCGTTAAAAGGGTTTGAAACAAATCATGCAGTGTGTATAGGCTGATGCATTTATTTCCCTAATTCTCTTGGTAAGACAGTTTAATGATGAAAGAGAAATGAATCACATGTATCGATATTGTAAAAATATGATTAATGGGTTTGTTTTTGTGTTTTTTTAGATTAAAGAACCATCCTCTTGATTATAAAATAAAGAACAGCCTATTAACTACCTTTCAAGCCAGGTAATTTACTCCATTAAAATCAACTCCAGTGTTTCAAGATTTAATGTATTGTGCAAATTCATGTATGCAAACAAACTCATTGAAATTCAGGAGGCCCCACTCAGAAACTCACTGCACTTACAATTCAGGGCCCCAACAGAAGACAGTGAGCTGGAATTGGGAAATTGAAACACTCATCCTTCCCAGACAGGGCGTTCTAGACTGCTCTCTGTTTTGAGTTTTGTTTTCACCCTAAATAGGAATTCAAGATGGCTTGAAAGTTTGTAGGCGTTAGAAAGTCACAACCAACTTGCTCCTGCATTACACTAACATGTTGGAGCCAAGGTCAAGGGGATGCTTTTGGACAAGTCCTTATGTGAGCAGAGGCCAGGGATAATTACCTTTACTCTGGGAATAATTTTAGTGACAAGTATGTCTATTTCTTTATTGGGTTTATAAGCGTCTATGGGTCTAAGCTTTAAGAACTAATTTTTTTCAAAAACTGAAGCTCAATCCGTTGTTGTTGTTGTTGAGTGCCATCAAGTCAGTTCCAACTCATAACTATATAGGGTTTCCCAGGAGCTGCTGATGGGTTTGACCTGCCAACCCTGCAGCTCAAACTAACCTTAAAGTCCAGCACCTTAGCTCAGCACAACAAACTGAGTAACCAAAATACTCCCATGCATGTCTTTTTATGGAACTCTTTCTAACAGGTGCTTCTTATGTTAACTGGTAAGAAACAAAGCCCCCCAAACTGGTAATTTACACTACTTAACAACAGCAACAACACTTCTATTGTCAGGAGGGACCAGTCACTGGAGAAGGGTATCACGTTTGGTAAGGTGGAGGGTCAGAGAAAAAGAGGAAGACCCCAACGAGATGGACTGGCCAAGTGGCAGCATCAATGGACTCAAGCGTGGCAACAGTAGTGAGGTTGGCCCAGGATTGTGCAGTGTTTCGTTCTGCTGTGTATAGGGTCACTATGGGTCGGTACCGACTCGATGGCACCTATCAAACCTCCCAACCATCTTCTGTACAGAAGAGTGAATTGAGATCAAGGACGTTAAAGAATCCAGCTAGAAAAGAATGATGCCAAGGTTTACCTGGACCACACAACTTCCCCAAAGATAACTAATCTTGTTTTTCAAGTATTTCTGAGTCACTATTGAGGCACAAGAACTTATTAAAGTGTTGAAGAGCAAAGATGTCAGCTTGAGGACTGAGTTATGCCTGACCCAAGCCATGGTATTTTCAATAACCTCGTATTTATGTGAAAGTTGAACAGTAAGTAAGGAGGATCGTAGAAGAATTGATGCTTTTGAGCTATGATGTTGGAGGAGAATACTGAAAATGCCATGGGCTGCCAAAAGAACAAACAGATCTGTGTTGGAAGAAGTGCAGCCAGAGTGCTCCTTGGAGGCCAGGATGGCCAAATTTCGTCTCTCAATACTTCGTACATATTGTCAGGAGGGACCAGTCGCTGGAGAAGGATATCATGTTTGGTAAGGTCAGAGAAAAAGAGGAAGATCCCCAGTGAGATGCACTGGCAAAGTGGCAGTATCAATGGGCTCAAGCATAGCAACAATAGTGAGGTTGGCCCAGGACTGGACAGTGTTTCGTTCTGTTGTGCATAGGGTCTCTATGAGTCGGTACTGACTCGATGGCACCTAACAACAACAACAACAATGACAATTGAGGCAGACAGTCCTGGTGCCCCAGGCTACTGAACCAGATTATCTGAATTCAAATCTGAGTTGATTCTATCATGTACAGCTGTATGACCCTGAGCGGTTACTTAACCATCCTATGCCTCTTATTTTGTCACTTGGAAAATGGGGGTAATTATAGAGTACACCTAAGAGGTTATTGTAAGGATTAAGTAGACTAATCTAAGTAAAATGCTAATCCAAGAAAAATGCCTAGAATCGTATCTGGTATACAATAAGCATTCCATAAATGTTAGGTCTTCTCATGAACAGCAAGTGCTGTAATGATGAAGCCCCAGGGGTTTACTGAGGGTTTACAGCTGTTGGAAGCTACTTTCACTAGCCTCAGTGGACTGGGGCTGATTTCACTCACACACATTTTTATTTCAGCGTGTCCCAAGTGCTAAAGATATTACACAGTGAATATTGCGTTCTCAATCTCAAAACAAAACAAAAATTCTGCAAGGGATTTACTGTCCTTCTTTTGTCAATACTGAAATGGTTAAATCATTTACTCAAGGCAAAGTAAATAGTAGAAGCAGGATTGGAACTGTGCTTTCTGTCTCCAAAGTCCAAGTCCTTTTATCTACATCATGTTATTTTGAGTTGTCATGCCTACTCTTTCCAGTTTGCCCAATGATTATCACTTAGGAGCCGTGTTTTAGAAAGGACTTTGCTGTTGTTAAGCGCCGTCGAGTCGGTTCCGACCCACAGCGACCCTGTACAGGGACTTTAGCGCATATCTAATACAACATCCCCTTTTTACATATGAAGTGAAAAAACAGAAGCTCAGGAAGTTTAACACTGATTTGCTTAAAGTTGTATGTTATTGTTATTAAGTGCCACTGAGGTGGTTCTTACTCATAGCGACCCAGTATACAGTTTCCAGGGAGCAGCTGGTGGGTTGAACCAGTGGCCTTGCAGTTAGCAGTCCAGTGCTTATCCTATCACACCACACCACACCACACCAGGACCCCCAATGGCATATAATGAATACCATTTCCACATTGCCACTTCTAATGCTTTTTTTTTTGAGGGGGGAGGGGAGGAGAACAATGGCTACTGTATAAATAGTGAAGGCTAAGTGAGGGTCCAGGAGCTCCCCTATGAGGAAAGTTCATGAATTTGAGCAAATGGACTTCGGTATGCTGAGCTTAGTTGCTGTGACCTTACTGCTTTCTGACTCAAAAACTCAGGAGTCAGTCTAGCCTACAATGCCACTGTGACTCTGAGGAAAACACTACCAAACAGGGTTTTACAAACAAAATCCAGATACAGTTTCACACTCAAAAAAAAAAAAAGGAAAAAGTCAACATGAAAATTAAACTGAATTTGTCAAAGGAAGGAAGCTCCCAATTAAGGTAGCTGTTCCTAGCACATTATAGTTTATCTAAGCTCAACAACATACAAGTATAACAAACCAATGGCCCCATGTGCAGAGGCAATACTGAGATTTCCTAAATAATTAGGCTGTTTTCCACAAGAGTCAGATTCATAATTAAATTCCGTCCTCTCCTTGCCCCCACTCTGTGGGAGCAGATTTGAGTGCTTCCTTAAGGAAATGGACTAGGCTATAAGCCAAGAGGCAATCCTAAACCAAAAGTCCCCTGGCCTCCTAGTGACAACAGGCAACACTTTGATGCATGTTTGCATTAGCTGTTAAAGGGGCATATCCAGAAGGAACCTACAGATGTGTGTTGGAAGAAGTGCAACCAGAGTGGTCCTTGGAGGCCAGGATGGCCAAACTTCGTCTCTCATACTTAGGACATATTGTCAGGAGGGACCAGTCGTTGGAGAAAGATATCATGTTTGGTAAGGTGGAGGGTCAGAGAAAAAGAGGAAGACCCCCAATGAGCTAGATTGGCAAAGTGGCAGCATCAATGGGCTCAAGTGTGGCAACGATAGTGAGGTTGGCCCAGGATCGGGCAGTGTTCCGTTCTGCTATGCATAAGGTCACTATGAGTCGGTACTGACTCAATGGCACCTAACAACAACTGTTTCTCAAGGGTTTGGTGATCAGTGCACACAGCTCTGACAGACTACTGAAAGTGACCTCTCCGTCTGACTAACTGCCCAACACACTGAGTCCCACAGAAAGCTCCAAGATCCACTTTGAGAAGAGTCATCTGTCTTGGACAGAACGGTCCAGGACAAAGTATTAGCTACTTAAGACACTGATTAAGTCAATTACCCTCTGAGAACCTTATTTTCCACATCTAGAATACAGAGATAATAAGCTTCCTTCATTCTAGATGATAATTGAGAGGCTTCAATGAAGTTATGTAAGTGACAGCACTTTGTAAACAGCAAAAATACAAGGAGAGGTAAGAGGCAATGACAGTACTCTTCTAACCTCCTAACTGCTCCCCTAGCACAAAACCCACCAGTGGTTCCCCACTGCTCTCAGGAAGCCCTTCACAAGCTTGCCTCTATTTGTCCTTCAACTTTACCTCTTATCATGTCCCCCACTTCACTCTAGGCTTCAGCCAAACAGGATGTCTTCGAGTTCCTCCAGAGAGCTGTGCTGTCTCCTGTATCCGCAGAGCCGCGGTGCCTGGAAAGGCCTCCCTGGCTCCAGACTAACTCCTCCATTGGGTTCCAATTTTAGCTTAAATGGTATTCATTTCCTCCTAGAAACTTTCCTCAACCTTTCCTCTACACTTTCAAACATCTTATAATTATCCCTTTGAAACCCTTATCTACACTGTGTTAAAGTTGCACTCATACTCATTACTCTTTCCTCTCTGAAAATGCTGTACACAAAAAAATGTTGAGTGAATAAGTCAATTTAGTAAAAATGATAACGACTTAAGTGTACAAGATTATTAGTTCACGAATACATTACTATAGCTTTCCGCCAGGAGACTTCATAAACAATGAGGAACGGGAGTCTTGAAGATCTTGCTCTAATCTCACAGCTCCTTTTTACTGATTAGAAAGCAAAGGTCATGAGAAGTTAAAAGACTTGCTCCAAATCAAATGACGAATCTTTGTAGAGCTACGCTTAGACCTCCGATCTCCCGGTTCTATTTCAATCCCTGCCTTTTCTCCCACAAAATGTTAGCTAGGTCCAGACTGTATGCCAGCCTATCACTGCTTTCTTCCTAGCAAGAGAACTGAAGGCAGACTTGAGTCAGGAAACCAATGGCCAAGTCCTGACCCACAGCACCTCAGGTTCCTCGTCGGTCCAATGGAATCTTAGCAGCATACCTAAATAGCAAAAGACTTCCTATTATGTTAGAGCCATTTTCAGCTACTTCACTAGGTTTTACATGAAGATAACGAAAATATTTGAAGATGTTTTACAAATATCTTTCCGAAGAAATATTTTTACAACTTTCAAGCTACAAAAAGCATCTTTTCCTGGTAATGCTTAACTTTATTGTTCAAGTCCACACATTTTTAGGGAAAGGATTCAAAAACATTACACAGTCTCTTCAGTACTTTAAAAATGTTAACCAATTAACAAGATCAACACAGCCTTGGTCTGAATTAACTGTTATTATACCTTCATTCTGTCTTCGTGTAGTCAACACATTAGTGTCCACCTGCAGAAAGAACCCTCAACCACAATCATTAACTGAAGAATGAAAGGGACAAACCCTTTATCTTTAGAGACAATGCTAGATTTCATAAGCTTCACAGGGCACGTCCACCAGCAGAGACCACGCAGTCCATCGGAGTTTCTATCTGTTTGCCTCTCATTACGAGAAAACAGGCCACATCTAATTTCTTTCAGAGGGACTTGTGCCATGACCAACTGGAAGCACCCACCATTATACATACGCTTTACTTGCAATAATTAAGAGATAATTTGAACAAAAATCGTGGTGAATCATAAAATAAAATATAATCTTATCTATTTTATTACTGGCAATTAATAATAACATAAATTTAAAATACATTGTGTTTATCAAAGTTGAAAGTAGAAAGTACCAAATGGAATGACACTTTTGTCATATACAAACAGGGGACTTCATAGGTTTGTGGAAAAAATTCCATTAATAATTCTATTTTTCCATGAACTTTCTGAAACCCCCTTACATAGCAGCTGAGTGCTTACCCATTGTGCCACAAGGGCCCCTTTATAACATAAATTAATAAAATTATATTGCTATGTGTATAGTATATACATATATAAACATATCATGCAATTATAACTAGTATATAGTCTTATATATTCAATTTAATTATAATGGAATTTTGTGAATGTGGAAGAAATGCTTTCATTTTCCCCACAGAGTTTTCATGCTCCTGGAAGAGTGAAAGTTTCAGAGTGTAAACTGAGCATATTAGCAAATGTGCTCTCTCACATTACTTGGTTTGTGGACAATACCTTGGTCTGTGTGTCACTCACAGCCAAGCACCAATTTTTGATTATCTAGTTCTACCCTAAAGATTTGCAGCCTCAGAAACCCTGTGCAGGGTCACTGTGAGTCGGAACCGACTCCACGGTACTTAACAACAACAATAATCCTATACAGGGTCGCTATGAGTTAGAACAGACTCAACATCACTTGATAACAACAAGCAGAGATCTATAAGGAGTCCTGGTGGCGCTGTGGGTTCCGTGTTGGACTACTAATCACAAAGTCTGCATTTTTGAGACTGTCTGCTCCAAACAAGATTTACAGTCTCAGAAGCCCTATAGCTCTTCCTATAGGGTCACTTCGAGTCAGCACTGACACGATGGCAGTGGGTTTGGTTTTGGTTAGATAATGTAAGAAAGGAATAGGAAGGAGTCAAAGGTTACTATTAGTTCCATTTTATGTATAAATTTCTAACTCTTCACCAAACAGTTTACTTCAAAAGCTAACAAGGAACAAAAGAGACCTAACAAAAGAAATGGAAGGTGAAGAGAGGGTTGAATACTGTTTTCATTCTACTCTCTTCCGCTCTACTTTCCAACTTCTGGTATGGGTAAGGTTCACTGGCTAGAGTTCATTCTCAATAAAGAACTAATTGTTTTCCGTGCTACATCAAGATTTTAAGGAGCTCTGGTAGCATAGTGGTTATGAATTGGGCTGTGAACCTTAAAGTCAGCAGTGCAAAACTACCAGCTGTTCCACAGGAGAAAGATGAGGCTTTCTGCTCCCATAAAGATTTATAGCCTCGGAAACCCTGTACAGGGTCGCTATGAGTCAGAATCAACTCCACAGCACATAACAACAACGAAAACATCAAGATTTTATTCTGTGACCTTGCAAGAGAAGTGAAAAATTCCTTATTGAAAACCATAAACAGCTATTCCATCCAAATTCATAAGCAATAAATGAGTTAAAGTAGCATGGTGGTAGTGGTTATGTGCCATGGAGTCGGTTCCAACTCATAGCAACCCTGTACAAGGTTTCCAAAGCTGTAAATCTTTACAGGCGCAGAAAGCCTCATCTTTCTCCTGCAGAACAGCTGACCTTGCGATTCACAGCCCAATTCGTAACCATTACGCTACCAGAGCTCCTTTAAAGTAGGATGTGCCATCTCACAATGCAAATTTTTCTGGCAAGAGAAGGCTAATGGATTTTTGTGTAGTGTGTTGTATGTGTTTGTGTGTATGTATGAAGCAATAACTATTCCGGGTAAGCAAAAATTGTAATTTTTAAATTTGCTGTTATTGTTGTTAAGTGCTGTGGAGCCAGTTTCAATTCATAGCCACCCTGGATAGGGTTTCCAAGGAGCAGCTGGTAGATCTGAACCACTGACCATTTGATTAGCAGTCCAGTGCTTATCCTACAGTGCCAAGCCAGGACTCCTCAACTTTTAAATAGACCTCCCTATATTTCATGTCAAAACTTGATCAAAGCTTTAGAACTTTTCCCTTTACTTAATACATCAGGCAAGTTATTTATGCATTTTTGAAATAATTACTGCCAAGTTCTTTGCCAAAATACGCAACACTATAATGTGACACGGGGATGCCATGCCAGTCCCAGCTCTGCACATTACTTAACCACTCTGATTGGTTCTTATCATGATGAGGTGGAGTGCCATGCATAACCCTACTTTTGCAAGTGCTCTGAAGTTCTGCCATGCTGTCACAGGACTGCAAGGAGCATTGTCATCCTGTACACTTGGGGAGCACGAAACTAAATTTGATGGATATGGTGACATGCAGAGTTTCTGCATTTCCCCTGGAAGCGAAGAATTAAAATTCTGGGCTGAGGAAGATATGAGCTCCCTGGAAAATGGTCAAGGGTTCAGCAACAGGTAAATGCCAAAGTGCCTAATGAAAGTGAAGCCGAACACGAACACTATGGATAGGACAGTAAGAAAACCATCTGTCACAACCAAATAGCATAGCAGGCTCCTGCAGTGAATTGTCTTCTACACAACCACCCCTTTACATATAAGGCTTCCCAAAGGAAGTTCCATTAAATACGTAACTAAAAGAAAGGAGATGTGTTTCTTCCTCTAAAGATAATCACATACCTAGTTCCTTTAGGTTCTTTTAAATTCATTTCAAAATAAGAAAAACCAAACGCACAAACCTGAACACATGAAAAGGGCACATCTTAGACTACATCAAGGATTCCCCTGAGAATATCTTTCCTACTGCAATTTAGTCACAATAGTTGGATAACAAAAAGCTACCTGTACATTTTATAAAATAAACAGCAAATGTGTAGGATGTTGGCATCTTTCCCCACCCCAACCCCAATGCCCATGGCAGACAGTAGGAATCAACTGCAGTTCAGATCAGACCTCAGAAATTTGTAAAACACCTTGGCACTCATCCTAGCTTTGAGTATTCTTCGATTTAAAAACCAAAACAACTATCATACAATTGATTCCAACTCACAGTGACCCGTCTGTATAGGGTTCCCAAGACTGAAACTCTTTATGGGAGCTGACAGCCTCATCTTTCTCCCACAGAGTGGCTAATGGGTTTGCAGTTAGCAATCCAGTGCTTATCCTATGGCAACACTACAGCACCTACCTACTCTTTAGCATGTTGTTGTTGGGTGGTCAAGTACAGGGTTTTTGAAATCGGCTGGTGGGTTTGAAGTACTAATCACACGATTAACCTACAGTGCTACAACATAGCCAAGTCAAAATAATGAAATGGATTTTTTTAAATAAGCTACTTTGTGACAGTTTCAGGACTAAAATAAAAGCCTAGTTTAAGCCATAAAACAGTAATCTTTCTTTCCTGTAATGAGGACAGAAAACTACAAACATCGGTTTTACTCTAGACAGTATGCTGTACCAGTGAAATATTCAAGCGGTTCTATATAATAAATGTTTACAACATCTTTTTTCAAATGGGATTTGGCTTTTTTCAATACAAACACCCCGCCCAGCTCCAATCCACTCACTACCCTGTCACTCAAATGAGTACTGGGCAGAACTCAGACACAAACACATCTCCATCTGCTAATTAAAACTGGGCATGAAACTGTTAACAGGCATCTGTTGCATTGTTTCAAGCTAATGGACAGAGAAGAGACAAAGCTGAAATGGCTCTTTTAATGCAAGCCCAGTGATTTCACTCATTTTCTATTTGGTATTTATGTTAGTGGGGGTTGGAAACAGGGAGTTAATTTAAACAGCTTATCATACAGACTGAAAGATCTGTGAAGTATTTTTTATATTCCAAAGGCATCCTTTTAAAATGGATTATCTAAGGCTACACAGCATTTTGTGTTAAGAATTCAAATGGGACACTTTTAATCATAACTCAGACATTCTTGAATCATCTATAATGCTATAAAGGATAATAACAATCACTAAAATTCATACAACACTTTAGAGCTCACATAACACTTTCACAATTCATTTGTTCATCCATTCATCCAGTCAATTACTCATTGAATACAGGCCTTTGGAGATTTAAGAGGTGAAAAAGACTTGATTCCTGCCCTAGGGAACTGACAGCAACCCTGGGAGGTAGGCGCAGTATTTTTATCACTCTTGTCTAAGGGCCTCGACTCACCAAAGGGCACAGAGCAAGTAACAGCAGAGGCCAGGACACGAACCAGCTCTCACTCCAGATCCACTGCTCTTCCTAAGTGACCTCACTATCTCCCTAACACCAAGCTTGAGCCAGCTCACTGCATCTGCCTCAAAAAACGAAATATTCTAGGGCTTTTTCATACAAATATCAGCTCTGATACAAGAGTCTATTTTAAAGTAAAGTACAGAGGTCCTGGTGTGGCACTGCAGGCTAAGCATGGGACTGCTCACTGAAAGGTTGACAGTTCACACCCATCAGCTGCTCCTCAGAAACCCTATACAGGCTGGCTGAGTCTGAACCGACTCAACGGCACTTAACACCAACAACATATAATAACCACCGCGCATCCTTAACCAGTTTGTAAACTTCATCTAGCCACAGACAAGTCTTCGTTGGTCCTTCTTGTTAGTAATCCTCACTCGGTTTTGCTTTTTCATTAACTGCTAAATAAGCTGGAGTTTTCTGAACCATTTTCAGCATGGCCTGAGATGTGAAAAGATTTCTCAGCATGGCAATGGTACAACTGCAGCTGGAAAACAGCTGCACACTTAAGTCAGGAACTATGCTGTAGTTTACTGCCCCATTCTGGGCCCACTCCCCTTGTCCAGGGTTTGAGTTTGCCACTCCTGACCTAGACAGTTAATGTCTGTAACTGTAGCCTGAATTTCCCTTTTTCTCTTTCCATGGCTACTTATACGTCAAAATCTTCACAAGATTATGCTCCACACTATTATTCACCATCTAAAATCTATTTCCCCATCCTGTCATTCTTCTGTGAAAACTCTTTCCTGCAAAAACTCCTCAAGTATCAATTCACACATACACACAAGGAAGCTGGTTCCCGGGTCTGGGAGAAAGGCAGGCCCACCTAGACTAGAGGCAGCCTCCCACCACCCCTGCAGTTGCCTAGCTGTCCACTTCCGGTTCTAGAATTCTTTTCAGCATTCGTTACTGGGTTCCAGTCAGAATTAACTCCCAATATTCCTCTTCTTCAAAAATCAAACTTATGCTCCTTTAAAACAATGGTCAGCCCTATTTCTCTCCAGTTTTTCTCGGTGGATCCAAACTATCTTGGCTGCTGTTGCCAAGAGAACCTCCTCCCCGATTTCCTGGCATGCAGAAGAGTTGGTGGAGCTCCTTATTACATTACACTTACTCTGAAGACTTGGTATCCAAGACTTGGTTTCCTCACAGCCATCCTTACATTTGTTAGATGGCTTTTTTTTTTTTTCCATTCATTAGAACATTAATTTGGGGGCTGAGTTTAACTCTTTATCGTCAAACGTGAAATTCGACGTTTCAGAAATAGTGTTGTTCTCAAACCCATCATATGAACTCCAGCAGGGTCCTACTGAGATGCTAGTCTACTGACAGCTTTGAAAGAACACAATGACATTTAAATACGGCGTTATGTACAAAATGTTCCACTTGTAGTTGCATGTTCCTTGCATATTTTTGTTTGAAAAATTGAAACCAAGGAATACAACTGTGAAAATTAAAGTCAACTTGCTCTACATATCTGGATTGTGCTCAACCACATGTTGATATCATCTTGGATAAAAATGTAAATATGCCAAAGTTTGTTTTCCAGTCAATAACTCTTGATAAAAGCTTTGAATTCTACCGGCCAAAACCAGATTTTAATTTTAAGCTGGGATCAGCCTACTTTTCCTGTAAAGGGCCACTCAGTAAACATTTTTAGGTTTTGCAGGTCACATACAGTCTCTGTCACACATTCTTCTTTGTCTGTTTTTTTCTCTAACAACCCTTTAAAAAATATAAGAACTATCCTTAGCTTGTGGGCTGTACAAAAACAGGTTGTAGGCTTTGCCAACCCCTGATTTCACGGAAAGTCAAGCTAAGAAAAATAGGCAATGGTACAAAATAAGACAGCTGAAGGCGCTCGGTTGTCCTTGCTGTATGCTGGGGAGTCGAATCGGGCTCTTACTCCCAAAGGGGTTTCTAGGCTATAATCTGTAAAGGAGCAGATGGCCAAATCTTTTTCCTGCAGAGTGGCTGGACTTTGTTAGCAGCTGAGCACTTCACCATCACACTATCAGGGCTCCTTCTCGTTGAGACTGCCGCACCGCCGCAGCCACCACCCCCCGCCACCACTACCACCCCCACCATCACATTGATTTCAACTCATAGCAGACCTGCAGGACAGAGGAGAATTGCTCCTATGGTTTTTAAAACTGTTAGTCCTTCCAGGACTAGAGAGTCTTATCTTTTTCCCATAGAGGGGCTGGTGGATTTCAACCTCTGACCTTTTGGCTAGCAGTCCAACACTTAACCCACCACACCACCAAAACTCTTTCTGATGAGACTGTTGTTGCTGTTATAAAGTGCTGCTCAGTTGGTTCTGACTCATAGTGACCCCGTATAGGGTTTCCAAAGAGTGACTGGTAGATTTCAAACTCCAACCTTGTGGTTAACAGTCCAGTACTTATCCTACAGTGCCACACCAGGCCTCCGGCATCAACAATTATCAATATATCTCTATTAATATGATTTCATTAGTCATTTGTGCACGGAAAGAATTTTAATACCAGGATGTACTTTGATCTCCAACATGCAACTACAGACACATAAAAAAAAGGGCAAAGGACAGCGACGTACTGAGTTATTTCAGCGTAAACTCCTATAGGACTTTGATACAAGCATTTACTATTTCCCAAAATAGACTTGGCTAAACAAGTGGGAACATATTTCTTCACATGCATGCAAAATCTAATTCCTTTATTGGAAGAAGTAGTGATTTAAATTTATAGACATGATCATCCTGATCAAAAATGAGCAGCAGTTCAATATTTTGAAAAGCAACATGGCCTTGGACGTGGAGTCCCCTAGATGCACTGCTGGAGTCCTGGGGTGGCACTGTGGGTTAATGTGCTGGACTGCAAAGTTGGTTTGAACTACAAAGTCGGTGGTTCAAGCTCACCAGCTACTTCTTGGAAACTCTATACAGGGTCACTATGGGCCAGAACTGATTCGCTGGCACTTAACAACAACAACAGAGGCGCTGATACAACCAGTTGTGTGATTTTGAGGGTGTCAACATAACCTTGGTTTTCTTACTTACAAAATTTGGGTAGAAGCATACAATAGACAACTTCTAAGGCACTTTTTGCCATCAAACTATGATTATACTAAATTGAGAAACCATTCAGGAAATACCCTAACAGGAAGAAGGGTTGTGTGGGCAGGAGAGGGAAGAAGATGCAATCGTCCCCTTAGAGGACAGAGCTGGGTTTTCTCTTAAGTTCCACTAGCATTCCAAGTAAATTCACCCTCATGTCAACATTACAATATTACAACCACAGCCCACAGGAAATATACAGCTAACCGGTACTGTCTGTTTCCTAGTTGTCTTTTGTTACATTTTATAGGCAATTAAATGACAATTTTGATTATGTTTTGTTTTGAGTTCTAAAACACTTGAACTCAAAGGCATACTGGTCCTAGACACTGGGCCTGTAGTTTCAAATGGACAAAACAGCCCTATTTTCACAGTTCTGGTGTGGCGCTGGAGGCTAAGCACTGGGTGGTGGTTCCAACCCACCTGCCACTCCTCAGAAACCCTATACAGAGGTCGCTATAAGTTGGAACTGACAAATAATAATGTTTGTTAACTATGAAATGTTGAGTCGACAGTACTCAGAGTTTCACAGTTAACAAATATTATCTGAATGATGAACTAGAGGATCTTTAATAAGTTAGATGAAAGAAAATCTACCCCACACTCACCCATAAGAACAGAAGGGTAACAAGGAAAGGAGGGGACCAGAGTATGAGGAAAGGTAACAAGACCTTAGAGAAGAGACAAGACTAGTATCTGTGAGATACCTGCATCTGGAGGCAAAATGACTAATTGTCTCCTTCCTTTTAATGATAGCAGATCTCCTATCAAAACGTCTAAAAATGGCAGACGCCCCTTTTAAAACGATTTAAACTTTGACAAAGCAAAATTAAGACTCAACAGTGTATCTTCACGGAAGGAAACAGGCACGTATACATACTGACCATACACACGTAAACAAACCCAAGGAAATGTGACAGAGACCTTATCAAGTTTTGTCAGCAATGCTGTGACTGCTGCTGTTATTGTTACTGATGATGTTGTAGTTGTTAAGTGCCATTGAGTCCGCAGACCTTGTCAAAATCCAGCCAAAGTAACCCAGGAAAGCACATACCTAGGCATTTTAAGAAATAATTATGACTGAGAAGGAAATGCATCTCCAATTCTCACCTCAACAACTTTAAATCACCTGGGGCTGAGGGTGAAGGACTTGAGGTGAGGGGATGGGGAATGGATGTTGCAGCTAGAGATGTTAACACCCCCAAGCCTATGTTTATGGACAGTGAAAAAGTCTGTAGGACTTTTCACCAGAATAGTGTTAATTCACCTCATTTCCTAGTTAAATTTCAACTGGGAAACATTAGGTTTCAGGTATGCAAATTTGTTTGCTGTTTGAAGGTAGTGAGTTATGCTCTCACTTCCTGTCAGGGCTCAGGGGGCTCAATAAGAGGCATGGGATTTCCCCTCCTCCATGTCAAATGCAGACAAATTCACAGCCTCTTACCACATCCACCCCACAGAAAATACAAAGATCTTGAATCTTACATCAGATTCACCCCATTTAAGATCTACTTCCTAACCAGTTTCAAGATCCTGGTGTTCATGACTTAATAACTACACCCCAACAGAGAACTCTATTTCAGTCATTTAATAATAATAAAAATAATAATAATAATAATAATCCACTCAAGAAAGATTTTAGTCCTTCAGAATGAAAAGCAATTTTTAAAAGCTGCTATTTTAAAATGAAGAAGAAGTGAGGGAAAATGAAGGCAAAACAAAACAACAGAGAAAACAGAAGTCTTGCAAACAAGCAAAAGTTAGTCAAGGAGTATAGAAATAGCACTAGCAGGTCACATTCACTTTCTGAAAGGGTCACATACAGACTGGACAAAAGACTACCCACTCAACTTGCTGAAAATTATCCTTTATGCATTCAATAATAAAAAGGGATAATTTGGGGTTTTGAAATTAGTACCTCATAAAAAAACAAACAAACAAACAAACAAACAAATGCCCTTAAGTTCCTGTATCAGCTCCCACCAAATTTTTAAGACTACTATACTTGAGAGATGGCATTTAAAATCTGCTTTCACAAGAAGAAAAAGTCCCACTCAAGGCTGACTGCCAAGAACTTGCAAGTCAAACTTCCCTAACAGACATTACAACACACAGGAGGTTTCTGACCACCCAATCCTTATGAAAATTAAGAGGCCAAAACAAAGAAATAAACAAGACATTGCCTTACCTATTAATACTTGATTTAAAGAACACTCTGGAGCTAAATATTCTTTTTGAAACAAGATAAATTATGCTTTAAACACACAAAAATTCAAACACACTTCCAGAGCCCTAGTATTTCCCAATCGAGAAATCAATGGTGAAATAGCTGTAGGAATCATTGGAAAGATGCCGGAACGAGCTACTTTTAGGGGCCACAAACATCACCCAGACAACTGAAAATTGAGATTCTTAAGGTGCTGCTATTTAGTGAGGGAAATGATGTTAAGATTGCTTCTATAATCAGCTTAAAATCAGTTTTGATTTGTTCTTCAGTTTATGGTAAATTCGAGGTCTTATTTACGATGGTTTTCACCAAAAAAGTTGGAAAGATGGTTCCCAGCCAAGATCAGGAAAAAAAAAACACACAAAAACTCTTAAATCAATTGGAAGTAAAGGGGAGACAGGGAGATATATTTATTGCATGTTGTGATTCCTTTGGCAAGTAATAATTAGAACCAAAGCAAAATATGAAGGAAGAATGTAAGATCCATTTGTTGGCTGAGAAGTTGTTACACATTTAAGCTCAATTATTTTTTAAAAAAACTGAGACGTGTTGCTTCTCAGGAGAAGGCAATAGAGGGATGAACCATATTTTCCCGACCATACCACTCCCCCAAATCACCAATTCCCTTAGCACCCATTAGCACTCAGAGAACAATTTCACCCTCTACAGACACTATTCCATCGCTAGTCCCTTTCTGCTCTTTTTCCTGCACATGATCCAGAGGAAGTAAGAGAGAGAAAATGGTCACCAGCGCTCTCAGTTCCTGGAGAAAAGTCCTGCGCCCCACTGTTTTCTATTTCCTCTCTCTTTTCCATTTTTTTTGTCTTCTTTGCACACTCTCTCTTTACTATATATCCTGTTTCTCCTTTGCCTTTCTCCTTCAAACACAGCTCTGCTTCACTTTCTCCACCAAGTATCCTCATTCCATCCTCTGGTCCCCTGAACTCTTTTCCACCTGCAATTTTCTTTTGCCCTCTCCCACGACATCTCTGTCCAAACCTCTTGGAGACAGTGCACTCCCTCATTTCTCACCTCCACTCAATTCCCTCCCGTTTGCCTGATTCTCACCTCTCTTGTCCCTGGTGTCCTCTGTCCCTCTACTTCATGTCCCTCCCATTTCCCCCAACCCTTCATTTCCCCCTTCACATTTCCTTCCTCTTTCCTGTCTTTTAATCCATTTTCACACCCACTATTCTCTTCCTTCTCCCAGGAGATTTCTTGCGTTCCCCCACTTTATCCTTTTAGGACCCCTTCCTGTCAGCCCCTCAATTTTCTCATTTCCCCAATACCCCTAGTGCTTTTTCCTCTGGCTCCTCTTTGCCCCCAAGTTCCTCTTCTCCCGGAGCCCACGTTCCCCGCCCGTCCCTCGCTCCCCAGCCGCCCCCGGAATCCCCTCCTCCGGGCTTCCAAGCCCCCCGCCTTTCCGCGGCCCCTTCGCTCCCGCCCCTCACCCTCTGTCCCGGACACGCGGCCCCTCCCTCACCGATGGTGGAGATGAAGGTGGTGTTGAAGGCGTCCTCCGAGAAGCGGAACAGGAGGCAGGTCTTGCCCACCCCTGAATCGCCGATCAGCAGCAGCTTGAACAGATAATCGTACGTCTTCGCCATCTTCTCGCTCCGGCCTTCTGACCGGGGAGCGAGAGGAGGCGGCGGAGAGAGGCGGGGAGGGGGCCGCGGGCGAGGGGGCGTGCCCGCAGAGCCGCCACCGCTTGCCCCGCCCCGCGCCCCGCCCCGCCCCTCGGAGAAGGCCTGCGCGCCCCGCCCCGAGTGACCAATCCGCTAGGGCTTCGTCATTGCCGCTCGCGCCCCAAAGCTTCGTGGGACTTGTAGTTTTTCTAGGGCATCTCGGGCGTGCCTGGCGCGGGCTGTCTGTCCCGCACCAGTGAATAAAAGAAGGTCGCTTTCAGTAGGGTGACCCGATGGACTAGGCGTTTCCATCCGAGCTGGGAGGGGAATCCCTGTTGCAGACTCTGAGGATCGCGCCACCGGAACTTTACTTCGCGGTTTCTTTGTGTGCGGGTGCCTTTCAAATCAAGGACCATGGAATCTGAATCCAGCGGTACACGCAGCTCTTCCGTGTGGACCGGGAGCAGAGATTCTTCCTTCCCGCTATTGTGGCGCAGCCTGTGGGCTATCTGTAGGGTTTATTATCCTATTTCTCCAGTTACTGACCAGCAAAAACTCCTAATGTGGCGCTGTAGGATCAGCACTGGACTGCGAACCACAAGTTCGGTGGTTCAAATCCACCAACTGCTCCCTGGAAACCCTATATAGGGTCACTATGAGTCGGGAACGAATCGACGGCACTTAACAACAACTACGTAGAAAATTTCTCCTCCCCTACACACACACACACACACACCCCAAGAGGATGGATTTAAATAAATAAGATCTGGAATTGAAATAATAGGTCTTTGCTTCAAGCTTGGTGCTGCTGGTGGTGGTTTTGTGGCGACGAGTCGGTTCCAACTCAGCGACCCTGTTATAGGGTTTCTGAGGCTGTAAATCTTAACTGGAGCCGAAAACCTCATCTTTCTCTTGGAGCAGCTGGTAGATTAGAACTTCTGAGCTTGCAGTTAGCAGCCCAACATGTAACCCACTACGCTACCAGGGCTCCTTGCTACAAGCTTGTGCACTACAGAATTGCAAGCATCATGTGAGGCGGGAACTATAGCCATGGGAATTTAGACAATAAGATTTGGATTTTTGTTATTTCACCATTTAATCACTGTGACACATCTTCACAGCCTTTTTTGCACCTCAGTTTTCTCATCTGTAAAATGGGTGTAAAATAACCTTACCCTCCCCACACAGGGTTGTGGTGAAAATTAAATGAAATGCTGACAGCACTTTGTAATCTATAAAGCATTGTAGAAAAGAGTTGCTGTGGTTACCATCTTCATCCCTTAGTAAACTCTCAGTGAACAATGAATGAAGAAGGCAAACAGCATTCCATTATACTACTTTGCTGTTAAGTGCCATCTAGTCTGTTCCTACTCATAGCGACCATGCATAGTGTTTCAGAGGAGTGAGTGATGGGTTTGAACCGCTGACCTTGCAGTTCAAACCGACTTTGTGGTCCAGTGCATTATGCTACGGCACCACACCAGGATTTAATCCTTTATTATTCACTGTCCTGGACTCATTCTTTAATAGTCTGTGGGTGTCTTCAGACTTTTTTCATTAGCTTGTTTCAGAAACCCAGCAGATCAAACTCTTGTGAAATGTGCATTTACAGTGTCAGGTAATGCTTAAAAGCAGGCAAGTAGCTGGAGTCCCTGGATGGTACAAAGGCTGCTAACCATGTTAATGAAAAGGATGGAGTTCACCCAGAAATGCCTCTGAAGAAAGGCCTGGTGACCTACTTAAAAATAAATAAATA
The DNA here is from genome assembly GCF_000296735.1 of Chrysochloris asiatica. Classification (NCBI taxonomy): domain Eukaryota; kingdom Metazoa; phylum Chordata; class Mammalia; order Afrosoricida; family Chrysochloridae; genus Chrysochloris; species Chrysochloris asiatica. Next base: position 6,305,005 of record NW_006408522.1, read on the forward strand.
AATAAAAATCAACCATTGGAAACCCAATAAATCAGAGTTGTATTGTGACACAAAGTGGGTTTGCCCTGAGTAAGTGTTTATGCAGTGTTGTTGTTAAGTGCCGAGCTAGCCACAGGAGAAAAATGAGGCTTTCTGCTCTCTCGATTTAAAGCCTAAGAAACCCTATGCAGGGTCACTATGAGAACTGATTCAAAAGCACTTAAGACATTGGTCATACAGTACTCAGATAGTGGCTGCTGCTGCTATCCTAATGCCTAATTTCTAGAACCTACTTGATGGGATTAACGCTCTAATGAGGTCACAGTCAAAGTTTTCATGCCTAATGAGAAGGAATTCTGCCTTCTGGCACATACTGGGCAGTCTGTGAACTTGGCCTTAGCCAAATTCTGAACCAAGTATGGACAGCTCAGTGGTAAACTTTCATTTATCCCCTTGCCTGGAGAAGGAATATATATATTCAAAGATAAATGGAATACGGCACCCTATCCAGAGAAGCAGCAATACCAGAGAATACCAGAGATGGAAGCAGAGATGAGGACACGGAGAGAAGGAGCAGCTGAGGACTCTAGACTCATGGAAAGAGAGGGACTGAGTGCTGGCAGCCAGGAGGCAGACTTGCAGAATGTGCCCTTTGGTTGTTTAAATTATATATTCCTTAGTGTTTCTGTGTATACCGCCCCCCCCCCCGCCAAAAAAAAAACCAACACAGAGGGAATGGAATTAAATACTGTTGAATAATGATGCATAGATGAAATTGTAATCATTGCAATGAAACAAACGATGGTATAAAGTTGATGTCCTCCCACATAAATAAAATTAAAACTTTAAAAAAACAGATAAATGGGATCTTCTTTCTTTCTTTCTTAAAATGTATACTTAGAACTTTCAGCCCTACTGTCCTCTTACAACTAATGGCATTCTCTTCCTGTAAGAATAAGAACACATTGATGGGGAAAGACTAGTGTGGTGCTGTGTGTTAATGTGTGGGTTAATGCAAGGTCCATTTGATTCACAAGGTTGAATTCCAGTTCATCAGCAACTCCTCGGAAACCCTATACAGGGTCGCTATGGGTCAGAACCAACTAGATGGCACTTAACAACAACAACAACACTATGGAAAGAACTCAAGTTTAGAAAGGAAACTAGAGTTAAGAATCTTAAAGTCCCTAAATTTCCTTAGGGGATTTTTTTTTTTTTAATCAATGGGAATTTTTTAAAAAATAATAATTCTGCTTTATTTTCACTTCCCTGGTTTTTCTCTGCTAACAAATGTACATATTATGAATTCCTTGCTGTTAAGTTTTTGTCCCACTCCACTGTTGAACAATGTAAGCATTTTGATATATTGGCACCACTGCAAGAAGAATATGATTTTTCCCCATCTGATACAAAATTAATTTCCCTATTTTTGTTCATATTTTGTACAACAGTTTTTTGTTTGTTTGTTTTTATTGTGAATTGAGTGATAGTTTACATGGGAGAACATCAGCCTTACACTTATCCCATTGTACTTCGTCTAATTGCAATGACTACAATCCCCTCCATGCATCATCATTCAACAGCATTTGCTTCCATTCCCTGTTGTTGTTTGATGTACATCAGAGCACTCAGGAATATACAACTATTCAAACAAGCAAAGGGCATACCCTGCAAGCCTGCCCCCTGGCCACCAGCACACAGCCCCTTTCCCTTCCCGACTCTAGAGTTCCCAGCCACTCCATCTCTCCACATCATTGTCTCTGCCTCCATTTCTGGCATCGTTGCTTCTCTGGATAGGGTCCCCACACTCCACTCTTCTCCCTTGGTGGTCCCAGGGTCCTCCACTCCTGAACTGCAAGATCAACCACTCCCCTCCTTTTGTTACAAAACGTCTACCTTTGCATTTGCAACATTCACAGTCATTCCTGATAGCAATTATTCACTATTGAACCACAAGAATCTTATCCCTATCTCCTTTCACCAGCCCAATCTAGACAGGTTGGAAACCACTCAGTGAAGATTCTACCTTCCCCAGCACCCTCTGAAACTAGGCTCCCTCTTGAAAACTTGTAAGCCAGTCACTTTGTGCCTTTGCAGTCCCCCGTTTTGGGTAGCCAATGTCTAAGTTGCCCATCCCTGTCAAACCTGTGTACAGAGGGGTGGGAATGATCCTTGCTGTAAAGATTTGCCCCCTCTTTTAAGCTACTACATCTATAAGTATAGGTCAAGTTCATCAGATTATAGCAGACTATACATTTTTTCTCTTCTTTCTTCCTCTAGTCGAGTTCTGATCATCCAGACATTGAAGCTAGGTCAAAAGGGTACTATCTGCAAATATGGGCGTTCTTGTGCATCTCCCCTCACATCATATGAGCTGGACGCTTCACTCTCCACTGTAGTCCTCTGTGGCTTTGTCCCTGTCCCTGGGCTCAAGAGTCCCCAGGTCTCGCCATACTGCTGGCCAACCAGGTCTCAATTCAGGTTGACAGGAGTCTATTGAACATGGACAACAGTACTTCTTTAGAGTTTAAGTTCTTGTAGTAGTAGCTGGATATTATTGAGTCAAGGCACGTTGCTTAAAAGATTGGACAGCAAATGCATCGTTAGAGATGAGGGTACCTCAAGTAACAAGTTTCCCCTGTCCTTTTTGTCTCCAAATGGTACCAGTGGATCTTATCTGTGTTTCTGTGATCTGAGGACACCATATGAGATCAGACCACATGAGCCATCCTGAGAGCCTAACTATTTTGCTAAAAGTAAACACAGTCAATTCAAGCACTGCCTCAAAGGACCTTCTACGCCATCACCACCCCAAATTGTCTATGTTTCTTAAACGTTGTTTTGATTATTTTTAAATTGGAATGCTAATCATTGCCTAGCTTTGAATCAGGAGTCTGGCTTTGAACCAGGAGTCTGGCCCCTGTTCTGATAAGATGTGACCACCTAGACAGACAGGCACCAGGATAGTCAATCCCACCCTCCCTGAGATATTTATTGGGGCATCATGACCACCTTGTGATTTCGTGTGAATGTTAGAATTGAGGCCCCCTTTGCAGGCAGTGCATGGCTAGCCTGATTGAGAAGCAGTATAAAAGTGCTTGTAACAAAGTGTCTTGGAACACATAACGAGCCTCTTTGCTGCAGGTGTTCCAGGTGTTCTGTTAGTTCACTTCCTATAATAAAGATTCTTCTCTTTTTTTTTTTTTTTTTTGTTTGTTTACCTGGAGTGTTGAGTGGACTCAATCGCTCCAGGGCATTAGACTCAAGCTTTGGGGTAACATACATCAATATTTTTGCCAGTTGTCCAAACTCACCCTGGAAATGCTATATTACTGTAGACCAGTAGGCAAACCAGCACATTCAATTTGATTCAGTCACTATTCTTTCAAACCTTTGATAGGGTCAACACTGTACATGACAAGATGTCTACAGAAGTCTAAAAGTCCAAGGGTTTTGCCCTCTGTGGTTTTTGTCAGGCCAGCACTCCTTCTTCCCTCTTTAGGCAGCTTCTCCTCACCCACTAGTAGCTGCAAGTCATGGTGCTTCACTCCTCCAAAGATGTATGGCCCAGGCTGGATCAGTCTGAGTTTCTCCCTGTGAATTTTCTACTGAAGTGAGGTCATGAAGATTTATCTCAAAGGAGATATGCCTGGTGTGAGGTCTGTGTGAGCTTCAGACTGGGCTTGATTGAGGTTTTAGTTCATTTTCCTGCCTTTCTCAGCAGGTTTACTTTATTCTCTCAGACTGGCTTTCCTTGTGGTAGGTAGCAAGCCTCGTGGTGGTATGTGCCGTCAAGGCAGTTCTGACTCATAGTGAAGTCTCATGATAGTGTTGCAAAATTCCAAGGTAAACTACCTCTTATGGTAATTTCTTCCTCATGGGTTAATCTCTCCCCTCTCCCCCCCAAGAATCAATCTACAAACCTATTTTGTTTTGTTTGTTGTTGTTGTTCTTTTTATTGTGAATTAGGCAAAGGTTCACAGAGCATCTGTTTTACATTCAACTTTTCCTACACACGGAGTCAGGTGTGGCACAGTAGAATGAGCACTCGACCTCAAGATTGCTTTGAACCACAATGTTGGCGATTCAAACTCACCAGCCGCTCCTAAGAAGCCCTAAACAGGGTCACAATGGGTCAGAACCAACTCAACAGCACTTAACAACAGCAACAACATTCAAACACATTTTGTTTTATGTCATTGGCTGTAATCCCCACAATGTAACACCATGTATCCCACTTTCGCCCTGTGTTTTCTGTTCGCATTCCTCTTTGTTTCCTAACACTTCCGAACTTCGTCCGTGGGCAAATTCTACCCTTTTAATATCACGTGGTTGATTATTCTAATGTGTGTGTACTTTGCAAATGTTATTGTGCCATCTATAAACCTTTATTATTTGGCTGAAAATTGAGTCACATGGGTGAGTTCATTTCCAGACCCGAAAACTGACTGAAGGCCACAGTCTAGGGGGTTCCACCAGTCTTTATATGACCAGCAGTAAGCATGGTGGGTTTTTTTTTTCTTAATCATTTTGAGCTTTGTTCCACATTTTCTCCCACTCTGTCCAGGACCTTGTAGTGAGATCTCTACCAGAGCAGTTGGTTGTGGTAGCCAGGCATCATCTAATACTTCAGTCTCAGGGTTGAGAAAGACTGATGTACAAACCTGTTCCTGAGGTTTGTTTGCTTCCTATGAATATATACATTCAAAAATTAATATAAGCATCCTTAACTGGTTTAAATTGCTCCTTAACACTTGAGTGCTATAAATGTCACCTTTCTGAATTGCTTAAACCAAATTAAATTTGATTGGGACTTCTTAGACGGCAAGGGCTGGCAAAACCAGTATCAGTCATTATTGGTCATTTTTCTCCCCTTAATCGGGTCCTACAAAAATCCAGGAGTTTGCATGGCCCTGAAATATTAGGGGTAAAGCAACTTCTGACCACCTGTCTGCACTTGTCAGTGTTGGTACTTCTGTCCAACCACTGTCCAGTTCTGGTCCTCTGCCCTCTGTTGAGCACAACTATCCTGAAGATGTCCTTCATGGTGCCTATCTTCACTGACTGATGGCTCTGCTGTCAAATGAGTTGTCTAATAGTTTGTGGACCTCTTCTTCTTCTCCCTTAAAACTTGAACTCTTTAAAGAAAGTTGCTGTCAGGTGTCGTCAAGTCGGTTCTGACTCACAGCAACGCTTCATAGGGTTTCTGAGGAGCAGCTTGTTGTTGTTGTTGTAAGTGCCGTCGAGTCGGTTCCGACCCATAGCGACCCTGTACAAGGTTTCCGAGGGTGTAAATCTTTACGGGAGTACAAAGCCTCATCTTTCTCCCGTGGAGCGGCTGGTAGTTTCGAACTGCTGACCTTACAGTTCGCAGCCCGATTCGTAGCCACTACGCTACCAGAGGAGCAGCTAGTGGGCTTGAATTCACTGGTCTTGTGGCTCATCCTACAGCACTACACCAGGAGTCCTTTGAGGAAAGAGACATTGCTTATTTCTCACTGTGGTCTCAGCAAACTTAGCATGATGGCTTTCACATAATAGGTGCTCAATTAAGTTGAATGAATGAAGTGAAAAAATAAACATCTGAATATCATGACAGCATTCTAGTTATTTAAATAACATCTGGGACATCTTTAGTTCAGTGTTTGTTACAAGAGCTAGGTATTTGTGGCCTTTCTGATACCTTTCTGATTAGACTGTACCTTGTATTTTTATATGTTGTTGTTCATTTTTTTAGTACACTTTTTGTTGTTGTGTTTAAGAAATCAGTGTGATTTTATATTACATCTCTAGCTTGCCAAGATCATATTGAATGATAAACCCTCAAAATACCAGTTTCTCCTATTATCTCTCTGTGATCGAAAAACATGCTATTTGTTTAGTGATAGTCCAGTGGGATAATTCTCTAATTATTCTCATCACAGAGGAACAAACTGTACTCTTTCCACCCACTAATACTTCCTGAGCAATCACTAGGTGAATAATGTCCACTCAAAGAAATATTCATTAAGCTCACTACAGAACCAGCTCAGCAAGGCTACCTGAGGATACAAAGAGATCTACCACGTGGTCCCTCAGTTTGCTTTCCTACTGACAGGAAAGCTCATAAGTGAAAAATTAAGTGGTAACTGTTTTTGTTGTGGTTAAGTGTCACTGAGTCAGTTCTGACTTATAGTGACCCTGTATAGGATTTCTAAAGAGTGGCTGGTGAGTTTGAACCATTGAACTTTTTGGTTAGCAATCAGTGCTGATCTTACAGTGTAGTTAATTCACTGGTACACACACTATCTATTCTGATGCGTCAATGTCCACTCTGATTGGTCAAGCATCCATTCTAAATGATTACGCATCCATTCTGATTGGTTGGATATTTGCTTTGATTGGTTGAACATTTGGATTGGCCAGGCTTTCAATCTGATTGGTTAAATGCTCATGCAATACTGGTTGTTAGATATTTTTCGTATCAACACTTCATTTATAAAAATTAAATAAAAATGAGACAATACAAACAAAATTAAAACTTCATGAAAGAACAATATCTGCCTAACAAACCACTACAAACTAAGTAAGCATGGCTAGAGATTATACGAGGAAATTCTGCATCCTTTAGCTTGGTTTAATGAACATGGCTAAATGAAAGACCATCTCTGGCATGTTGTTGTTAAGCACCATGGAGTCAGTTCAGACTCATAGTGATCCTGAATCCAATGAGGGGCTTATGGGTCTGAATGGTCAGCCTTGCGGTTAGCAGTCCTATGCTTATCCTACAGCGCCACACCAGGACTCCATGTCTCTGGCGTTGTTGTTGTTAAGTGCTGCTGAGTCAGCTCCAACTCATAGTGACCCTGTATAGGGTTTCCAAGGATCATCTGGTAGGTTTGAACTGCTGACCTTATGGTTCGCATTCCAGTGCTGATCCCACAGTGCCAGTTGTTGTTGTTGTGAAGTACCGTTGGTTCGGTTCCGACCCACAACGATGCTATATAGGGTTTCCGAGGAGCATCTGGTGAGCTCAAAACGCCGACCTTGCAGTTCAAAGGGCTTTGCAGTCTGGCACATTAACCCACAGCACCACACCAGTGCCAGTAGGCCCCTAAATTATAGGTACAGGTCAGGGTCAGTGTCTAGGTAAAAAGGAGTCTTTATTCTTGCCAGGAGTAGGATGGGGTAAGGCAAGATGAAAGGTGGGGTGTGTGGCCTAAACCTATAATAGAGAAGACATCATCTAAGTTGCAACTAGCTATTCTGAGAGGTTCCATTTCTGAGTACAGTTCAGTTCACAGAAAGGGAAGGTATAACTTAGTTTGCCTTGCCAGTAGAGTTCAATAGTTTATACTCTTAAACCCACCAACATGGAGTCCTGGTATGGTGCTGTAAAATAATTACTGGATTGCTAACCACAAGGTCAGTGGTTCAAACCCACCAACCACTCCTCAGAAATCCTATACAGGATCACTAAAAGTGGGAACCTACTCAATTGCACTTAATAACAACAACAAAGAGTGACTTAGAAGAAATCCATTCTAATGAAACCTCTTGAATTCTTTATTTCTCTAGTAATAAAACTTTTGACCACAAATATATTATTAAAATTCATTTAATTAACCTAGGCACTGTTATATGGTCATTTGTGTGAAATATGGCATACCTGCAGTAAGTACTATGTGTTTGGGGTAAAATCTTGTGTAAGCTTGAGTGGTTAAAGAAAACCCTTTGGGGCAAACTTTAAAATGGACTCTGGTCTAATGGCTAAATCAAGGTGAGCTGAAACTAACCATCTGCATCATAGTTAAGTGTTAGAATGCTTTAGATGGTAAATAACAAAATACTCAACTTAAACCAGCATCCATAACAAAGCTATTGATTTAATCACCTGTTGAAAGAAGCAGCTCTAGGGGTTAGCAACAGGAGAGGCTTAACCCAGAAGCTCCAGGGACTGCCTGGACCTTGGTTTCCACTCTCTCTATGTGTTAGCAGTGCTTCCTCATAGAGCACAGGTCACTCCCATGTAGGTGCAAAATGTCTTCCTGGAACTCCTGGGACTCCATGTTTCCAAATTCAAACAAAGCAGCATAGAGAGAATCCTCTTCCCCAAAAGTTCACCCAAATACCCTGGAATTGAGTTCTTTGAACCAACTGTCCTTCCCTGAACCAATCACAGAAGTGAAGAGAATGGCCAAAGTCACTCTGAACGCTAGGGTTATGTTAGTAACGGTGATGAGAAGGGAAGATCACACTAGGTAAGCAAGGAACACTGTCAGTGTGTCATAGTTGTGACTTCCTTGTTACTGTGCTGCAGCAGGAAGCTGTACTACCAGTATTTCAAATGCCAGCAGGGTCCACTTTCAGCAGATCTTTCAGACTAACACAGACTAGGAAGAAGGAATTAATAGGCAGACCGTTTCTGAAAGGTTAGCACTGGAAACCTTAAGAATAGCAGCTGGCCTCTTCGTACGCCTCCTCGCCATAGCTGCCATCCCTCCAAGTTTTGCACCGCATGCTCTGCCCAGTCTGTCCCATCCACAAAACTCCCCTGTGGTAACTTCATGGCACCGCTCCAAATTGGGACACACAACGTCACTTTCCACTACGTTGAAGCCCTGGCATATACACTGCTTCACCTCCTGCCAGATGCTGTGATTGCAAAGGTTGTGTGGACTCGCGACCCCATAAAACTAGCTTCATGTAACATCGTGGTGGCAAGTATGACCGTCAGAGACACCGATATGACCATCACCAAAGGTCGTTTACTGAGACCATGAGCTGAGCTCCCTGTGCCCTGGGAAATCTTGACAGACCAAGTTGAGCAATGCTGGACACCTCTAGCTGGTGTGTCATACTCTGCATGACAAGATGTATGTGAACTTTGTAGAAGAGATGGGCGCAGTATACAAGGGGATCTCCCAATGGGAGGAGAGGGAGCCTCGATATGCACTGAGCTCTAACCTGAGTGCCCCAGTTACTCACTTAATCCCACCTGAACCCAACCAAGACACAGAGGCAGGATTCCAGCATGCAATGGATTTGGTTGGAGAAGAGTTTCTGCAGAGACTAGACTTCTACCAGCACAGGTGGCTGCTGGTCTGGAGCCTGGTGGAAAAGGCCCTGGCCCAGCAACTGCTCAGGTGGATGCAGGGAATATAGTGGAACTTACCAAAGGTGGATGTCCCTAGAAGGAGCACCTCTACCACCTGGAATCTTAGCTGCCCTCCCCCCACACACACACTGGTCATTGCCTTTGTTATCTACACTGACCGAGCTGGACAGTGGTGGGTACAGTGCGTGTTCAAGAGCCCCACTCACTCCAGAGCCAGTTGTCCCTGCCAGAAGCATGGTGAGGTCTTGGGTACAAGGACCTGAACCAGGTCTCCAGGATCGCTGGCTATATCTTTGGCCATGCCAGCGGCTTCATTGGTAGGCACCACAGTCGAGAGGGTGCTCTGTGCATGCCCTGTATCACCTTGGCCATGTGCTCAGAACTTATATGTCCCACAAACCTCCCAGTCCAGCAAAATGTCTATCTCCTACTGACCAAGTCCTTGCTCCATCATTACCCTACACCATTCTGGGAATTTGCTCAAACATGAAAAAAGTTTAAGAACAACAACAAAAGAATAGCAGTTGGACATTGTTTTATATAGTAGCGGAAGATGAGTCCCTAGGGTTGAATGGTACTCAAAATACAAGTGGGGAGAGCTTCCTCCTCAAAGTAGAGTCGACGTTAATGACAGATGGAGCAAAGCTTTCAGGACCTTCATTTGCTCATATTCATGACACGAAATAAGAAGAAATATCTACAAACAGTTCCATTAATACTCAGAATGGAATGAATGAATTATGAATCTAGGAAAATTTGAAGTTGTTAAAAATGATGTGGAATGCATAAAGATCTCTATCTCAAGCATTCATGAGCTGAAATGGACTGGTGTTGGCCATCTTAAATCAGCCCATCATAAGACAAGAACGACAAATTCAAGAGAAATGGTGTCATATTCATCATCAAATAGAACACTTCAAAATTTACTTTGAAGTACAATGCTGTCTGTGATAGGATAATACTCATACACTTACAAGGAAGACCAGTTAATACCACTATTATTCAAATTTACCAACCAACAACCGAAGCCAATGATGAAGAAATTGAAAAGTTCTACCAACTTCTTCAGTCTGATATTAATTAAACATAAAATCAAGATTCATTGATGATTGGATGTGAAAGTTGGAAACAAAGAGAATGAATCAGTAGTTGGGAAATATGGTCTTAGCAATAGAAATGATATTGGAGATCACATTATTGAATTTTTCAAAGACCAATGACGTATTCATTGTAAATATCTGTTTTCAACAACATAAACAGCAATTATACACATGCCCCTTGCCAGATGGAATACATAGGAATCAAATTGTCTACATCTGTGGAAAGAGATGATAGAGAAGATCAATATCATCAGTCAAAGCAAGACCCGGGACTGTGGAACAGACCATCAATTGCTCACATGCAAGTTCAGATTGAAGCTGAAAAAATTCAAACAAGTCTATGAAAGGCAAAATATGACTGTGAGTATATCCCACCTGAATTTCAAGACCATATCAAGAACAGATTTGATGAATTAGACACTAATGACCAAAGACCAGAGGAGTTGTAAGGTAACATCAAGAACATCATCATGAAGAAGGCAAAAGGTCATTAAAAAGACAGGAAAGTAAGAAAAGTCTAAAATGGATGTCAGAAGAAACTCTTGAAATTGCTCTCGAATGTAGAGATGCTAAAGGATGAAGTAAAGGAGCTGAACAGAAAATCTCAAAGGACAGCTTGAGAAGACAAAGTAAAATAGTATAATGAAATATGCAAAGACCTGGAGTTAGAAAAAACAAGAGAAGAACATGCTCAGCATTTCTCAAGCTGAAAGAAATGGAGGGGGAAAAAAATTTAACCCTCAGGTTGCAATACTGAAGAATTCTATAGGGAAAACATTAAAAGGTTAAGGAGGCATCAAAAGAAGATGGAAAGAATACACAGCATCACTACGCCAAAAAGAATTAGTCAATGTTCAGTTCACTTCAAGAAGTGTAGCATATGATCAAGAACTGACAGTACTAAAGGAAGAAGTCCAAGCTGCACTGAAGGCATTGGCAAAAAAAAGCAAGGTTCCAGGAATTGAAAGACTACCAATTGATGTTTCACAAGATTAATGCAGTGCTCACTCATCTATGCCAACAATTTGGAAGACAGCTACCTAACCAATTGACTGGAAGAGATCCGTATTTGTGTTCATTCCAAAGAAAGGTGACTCAACAGAATGAGGAAATGATCAAACAATATCCCTAATATCACATGCAAATATAATTTTGCTGAAGATAATTTTTAAATGTTTATAACAGTACACCAACAGAACATTGCCAGAAATTTAAACCAGGTTCAGAAAAGGATGTGGATAAGGAATGTTACTGCTAATGTCAGATGGATATTAGCTGAAAGCAAGGAATACCAGAGAAATATTTACCTGTGCTTTATTAACTACGCAAAGACATTTGACTGTGTGGGCCATGGCAAATTTTGGTAACATTGCTAAAATGGGAATTTCAACACCTTATTATGCTCACGGGGAACCTGTATAGACCAAGAGGCAGTTAGACTAGAACAAGGGGATACTGAATGGTTTAAAATCAGGAAAGATATGCATCAGGGTTGTGTTCTTTCTCTATACCTATTTAATCTGCATGCTAAGAGGCTGGATTATATGAAAAAGAATGTGACATCAAGTTTGGAGGAAAACTCATTAACAACCTGAGGTATACAAATGACACAACATTTTGCTTGCTGAAAGAGAAGAAGGATTGAAACATTTGCTGATGAAGATCAAAGACTACAGCCTTCATTATGGATTATATCCCAACATAAAGAAAATGAAATCCTCACAAATGGATCAATAAGCAGTATCACAGTAAGCAAAGCAAAGATTGAAGTTGTCAGATTTCAGTTTACCTGGATCCACAATCAACACTCATGGAAGCAGCGCTAAGAAATCAAACCATGTCCAAATCTGCTGAAATAAATAAATAAAGTGTTAAAGAGCAAAGTAAGCACTGAGGAGGACCAAAGTGCTCCTTGGTATTTTCAGTAGCCTCATATACATGTGAAAGCTGTACAATAAATCGGGCAGACCAGATAAGAATTGATGCATTTGAATTATGGTGTTGGAGAAGA
>NW_006408522.1:6318571-6321262 GCF_000296735.1 Chrysochloris asiatica
GAACCGACTCCACGGCACATAGCAACAACAAGAAGAGCTTATAAACAAAGTTAGAAAACATGTTCAATTGCTCTCTAGAATCTATATTAAAACCTATATGAAATCTTTGTGAAATTTCTCCTGCTCACTTTTCAGATAAAATTGAAGAGTTAACATGAAAATAAGCAGAACTCTTCAGTTACTCATTTTTAAGATTTACAGTTATAAATGATCATGAAGGCTTAATAGAATGCTGAAGAAATGGGCAGAATAGGTGATGGTTTGGGGCCAGGATGAATATTTGGATTAAGAACAGTTAATGAAATCACTATCACATAGTCATTTCCCACCTATTACTTTCTGAAACTCGAGTAGCTACGTGGCCTAATTAGGCTGTTTGGGGAATTGTCACACAGCATCTTATTTCTGCATTGAATGGTACCATTCCGGGTTTAATATTCATTGAAGCTTTTATGAAACAGAGGTTTCCATATGTGTCTAGAGCAAAACATTTGTGTTTGCCATCTGCTATTCAAGAGTTTTGTAGAAAAATAATGCAAATTGCTTGCTTCTTCAATTATTTTGGGGCTAGACTATACTATACTTAGGGCTGCGGAACAGTCACTGCTAAAGAAGGATTATTATTTACTGAGACACAAACTTAAAGAATGATTTGTTTTTGTTCTGAGGAACACAGTCCTCATGGGTACTATTGATTGCATTGTTTACTGTTTGGTTGAAGGTAATCCTGGTGGTAGGATTGGCCGTTTAGTTCCAGGTCTTGAGGGCTCCACCAGTCTCTGTCAGACCATTAAGTCTGGGTTGGTTTTTTTGTTTGTTTGTTTGTTTTAGTATTTTGTTATACATTTTCTTCCATTTTGTCCAGGACCTTCTGTGGTTCCAATTAAAGCAGGCAGCAGTGGTAGCTGGGCACCATCTAATTCTTCTGTTGAGGCAGTAATTCATCAGTCCTCTGAACTCACAGTTTTCCTTGAGTCCAATTTTCTTCATTTTTCTTTCCTCTGGACGAGGAGAGACCAACAGTTGCATCTTAGATAGCTGCTCCATAACTTTAAAGATCCCAGTTGCTATTTATTGCAGTAGGATGTAGAACATTGTCTTTGTGAATTGTTATGACAACTGGCCTAGATGTCCCCAAGACTGTCGTCCTAAGCCCCTAATTAAAGAACTCTTTACAAACAAACTGCATGGAAAGAAATTGAAACCTAAAATTATATTTGACCTCTTAACTCAAGGCAAAGACCATTGTGAAGTGGCATTTGAGAATTTTAAGCTGCCATTAAGGAGACATTCTCTGGGATGTTGGTCAATCCAGCATCTCTTTCCCTACTTCTGACACCAGAAGAGTACGTGACTCATATGGTGTGATGGCACTGTGGGTGGGTTAATGCACTGGACTGCAAGGCTAGTTTGAACTACAAGGTCAGCGGTTCAAACTCACCAGCCACTCCTTGGACACCCTATACAGGGTCACTATGAGTTGGAACCAACTGGACAGCATTTAACAACAACAATAACAAAAATGTAACATTAAAAACAATCAAAGAATGTCCTTGAGCTCAAGTATCAAAAAAGAGATCATTTACTCTGAGTCATGCAGGAGTGAATGATGTGGATTTTAGACTGCACCATTTGTTTCTCCTTCAACCTCTTATTAGCTTCTTAAATTGTCCATGTTTCTCTCTTTAGGAACAGCTTCACTATAGTATACACCATTAGGAGAAATATATTCCAAACCAGTTTGGGTTAATTAGGAGAAGCCCCGTGGTGCAGTGGATTAAGCATTGAGCTGTTAACCAAAAGCTTATCAGTTTAAACGCACTAGAAGTTCTGCTCTGTACTACAGGATCAAAGTAATGGGATTACTCAACATTGATTACCCCAAAGTAGAAACTCCAGAGTGGGCTTCTATATAGATTTCAAGTATTGATGATCTCTCTAGCACTCTTCAAAATAAAAGCTTATTTGAATAGTAGAATGTGAGAGATTGATAGATGAAATGGACCTAGTTTGGACACTGACTAGCTGTGAGATCACTGACAGGACACTAACATCAAAGGACCCCTGACTTCTAAGGCTATTTTCTACTTTATGATGCTATAAAACCACTGAGCATAGAGATGATTTAGTCCAGTGTTTCCCAAACCGAGTCAGCTCTGACTCATAGCAACCTTGTACAGGGTTTCCGAGGCTATAAATCTTTACAGGAGCAGAAAGCCTCATCTTTCTCCCACAGAGCAGCGTGTAGATTCGAACTGCTGACCTTGACGTTAGCAGTCCAGCTCATAATCCATGATGCTACTTGGGCTCCTTTGTGTACCTCAGACTGCTAAGTAAGTCAGTGACACTAGAAGAAATTATTCCCAGGTCAAACCCTTTTGAGAAGTGCTGCTACACTAGTGTTTTGACTTCTCAAAATCTTTCATACACTAATGTCTGCTGAGAATATCTACAACTGAGCACCGCAGGCACACAGCCTTCCCCATGTTCCTGACTGTTGTTAAATGTATCAAGTGGATTCCAACTAACAGTACCCCTGTAAAGGGTTTTCAAGGAGCAGCTGGTGGGTTTGAACTGCCAACTTTGTGGTTAACAGTCCAGTGCTTATCCCACACTACCACACTAGGACAGAATCCTTTTTTAAAAAAGTTTTTATTGTGAATTAAGTGATAGTTTACATGGGAGAACATC
>NW_006408522.1:6323252-6325219 GCF_000296735.1 Chrysochloris asiatica
AATAATGGTCTTATGCAATTTTTGTCCTCTGTGACTGACTAATTTCATTCAGCACAATGTCCTCAAGGTTCATCCATGTTATGTGGTAGCTTGCAGCTTCCTTGTTATTCTTCAGAGTAGCATAATATTCCATTTTGTAGATGTACCAAAGTTTGTTTATCCATTCTTCCACTTAGGTTGTCTCCATATTTTTGCTATTGTGAATAATGCTGCTATGAACATTGGTGTGCATATATCTACTCGCATTATGGCTCGTATTTCTTGTGAATATATACCAAGTAGAGGAATTGCTGGATTATAAAGTAAGGACACAATCCTTATTGATGGAGCATCTTAAGGGGCCCATTTTAAGACACAGGGAGGCAGAATATACAACAGGGGTTTTTAAAAGTCTGTGGAAAAATTATATTACTTGTTAATTCCATTTTTTCTATGAACTTTTTGAGGGTCCCTTGTATGTTGGAAAACCTGATTTAATCTAATCCCCTAGCTTTAGCTAGGAAGACAATAAATTATAATATCTTACTGTCCAGATGAAAACCAGCATGTTTACTGGAAGCTGTTAGGGAGGAAGATAGCATCTATGACCAGAGTTCCTGACAAGCTGGACTGAAAACACCTGTCTGCCTCCCAGGTTTCCCCCGAGTCCCAGGCCAGGTCTTCTTTCTGTTGCCCTGTCGCTATCACACCCACAGAAAGCTCAGGGAGTGCAGAGGAGGGAAGTGAGCTGGGATGGCTAGTTCTTTTCCTTGGGGACTAGCAGATATTGTACTAAAATGAAATGAAGATCACCTGACATGCACAAACAAATTTACTCAGAATTGTAAAAAGGCAAAAAAACTAGATTCTTAAATGAACATTCTGAATGCTATACTTCTGAGAACAAGTCTGTCAAGTAATTGAATTAACACTAGCAGCCTTTTTCTTTTGTATTGTTCTATATTTTGAGTGTGGCACCGTGGATTAATGTGCTGGACTGCAAAATTGGTTTGAACTGCAAGGTGGGTGGTTGAAGCTCACCAGCTGATCCTCGGAAACCCTGTGTGTGGTCACTGTGGTCAACAACATATTTTGAGTACATTATAGGGTATGTTAGGAGCCCTGGTGGCACTGTAGGATAAGCACTAGACTACTAACTGCAAAGTCAGCAGTTCAAACCCACCAGTTGCTTTTCAGGAGAAAGATGAGGTTTTCTGCTCCCGTGAATATTTACAGACTTAGAAATCCTATACAGGGTCTCTATAAGTTGGAATCAACTTGATGGCAATGAGTTTACAGGATATGTTAGCGGGTCATGTTATACCCAAGCTAATTTCCTACAGTGACATTTAAAGTGTTATAAAATGATCTGCACAATAATATATTCTTTTTTTAAAAATGAATTATTTAAATTTCTTGGGGGCACAAATTATGTTCACATTGTATCCCAATGATTAACACATGGCTTGGCATCTAGTAGGTACATAACAGTAAGTATGTTTGCATCAATTAGTAAATTATAATCTAATGACTATGTTATGGTGAGGAGGGAAAATTTACTCATGGACTAGACGTTAGACACATGTTAGCATGGGTGATGGGGCAGGCTATATACAAGAAGTGGGAGACTGGCATTGGAAAGATGAAGGTATAGGGAGACACAGTGAGGCACACAAGAGTTAACGTGAATATAAGTAAATACTGTTTACTGATGGTACATGGAGGGAATTGCAATCATTGCAAAGAAGTAAAGCATATGATTTGTTGAATGTAAAATTGATAATCTACTTTGTAAAACTTCATTCAATTCACAATAAAAAGCTTTTAATAAATTGTAATTTCATGATTATTTGTTAGTTGCTATTAAGTTGATGCCAACTCATGGCACTATCATATGTATAACAGAAGGAAATGTTGCCCAGTCCTTTGCCATTTTCATTATTATTAGTATGCCTAAATCTTAATCTAATGATTAGACTATAATACAA
>NW_006408522.1:6325504-6357962 GCF_000296735.1 Chrysochloris asiatica
CCTCCTGATAACATGGCTAAACTATATATTATGGCCAAAATCTTGCCATTCTTGCTTCCAAGGGACATTCTGGCTGTACCCTCTTCCAAGACAGACCTTTCTTCTGGCAGTGCATGGTACTTTCAATATTCTTCTCCAACACCACAATTCAAATGCATCAATTCTTCTCTGGTCTTCCTTATTCATACATGGAATAAAATACTGCCCCAACTTGTCCCATCCTCACCATCATTGTTATGTTTGAGCCCATTGTAACCACTGTGACAATCCATCTCCTTGAGGATCTTCCTTTTTTTCAATGACATTCTACCAAGCATGATGTCCTTCAGGGGCTGGTCCTTCCAGATAACATGTCCCAAGTACATGAGACAAAGTCTCACCATCCTGACTTCTAAGGAGTGTTCTGACTTTACTTCTTCCAAGACATATTTGTTTGTTCTTCTGGCATTCCATTATACCTTCAAAATTCTTTACTAACACCATAATTCAAATGAATCAGTCCTTCTTTGGTCTTCCTTATTCATTGTCCAGCTTTCACACACATATAAGGCAATTGAAAATACCATGGATTAGGTTAGGCACAACTTAGTCTTCAAAGTGACATTTTAATTTTTTTTAACATTTTTAAAAGGTCTTTTGGAGAAGATTTGTTCAGTACAGTATGTCATTTGATTTCTGGACTGATGCTCTCATGGGAAGGAACTGTGGTGCTGTGGGTTAGGTGTTGGACTGCTAATCACAAGGTTGGCAGTTCAAACCCATCAGCGGCTCCTGGGAGAACTGATGAGTTTGTCTACTCCCATAAAGATTTACATTCTTGTGAACTACTAGTGGTACTATAGGATAAGCACTGGACTATGAATCACAAGGTAGATGATTCAAACCCGTCAGCTGTGCCTTGAAAACTCTAAATAAGATCATTGTGAGTCGGAACTGATTCGACAGTACTTAACAACAACAAAATCCTATAGAGGGTCATTTTAAATCAGAATCGAGTTGATGACAGTGGTGAGTGTTGCTTCCATGGGCAATATTGTGGTTCCAAGTAAAATGAAATCCCTGACAACTTCAATCTTTTTCTGTGTCTGTCATGATATTGCTTGTTAATTCAGTTTTGAAGATCTTTGTTTTCGTTATGTTGAGGGATAACTGATGATGAAGTCTGCAGTCTCTGATCAGTCTTCGATCTTCATCAGTAGGTACTTCAAGTCCTTTTCACTTTCAGCAAGCAAGCACTTTCAGTTGTTTCATCTTCATATGGCAAGCTGTTAATGAGTTCCTTGTGTTACATTCTTCTTCATATAATCCAGTTTCTCAGATTATTTGCTCAGAATATAGATTAAATAAGTATGGTGAAAGGTTACAACCATAATGCACACTTTTCCTGATATTAAACTAAGCAAAATCCTGTACTTCTTTTCAAACAACTGCCTCCTAGTCTTTGTACAGGTTCTGCATGAATACAATTAAATTTTTTGGAATTCTCATTTTATACAGTGGTATCCAAAAATTGTCATAATCTACACAGTCCAATGCCTTGCATAGTCAATGAAACACAAGCAAACATCTTTCTGGTATTCTCTCCTTTTAGTCAAGATCCATCGGACATTAGCAATGGTATGACTCATTCCACATCCTTTCAGAATCCAGCTTGAATTTCTCACAGTTCCCTATCCATACACTGCTATAAGCATTTTAAAGTTATATTAAGCAAAATTTTACTTGCATTAAATAGATGTGATATTGTTCAATATTTTCTACATTTGTTTGGACCACCTTTTTTTGGAAAGGGCACAAATATGGATCTCTTCTAGTTGGTTGCCCAGGTAGCTGTCTTCTAAATTTCTTGGCATAGACAAGTGAGCATCTGTTTGCTGAAACATCTCAACTGGTATTCCATCAATTCCTTGAGCCTTGTTTTTCACCAGTGTCTTCAGTGCAACTTGAATTTCTTCCTTCAGTACTATTAATTTTTGATCATATACTACCTCCTGAAATGGTTGAATGTCAACCAATTATTTCTAGCATAATGACTGTATTCCTTACATCTTCTTCCTGCATCTTTCAGTATTTTGCCAGAGAATCCTTTAATATTTCAATTCAAGGCTTGAATTTTTCTTTAGTTCTTTCAACTTGAGAAATGCTGAATGCATACTTTTCTTTTGTTTTCTAACTCCAGGTCTTTGCACATTTCATTACATTGAGGTTCCCTTTAAAACTTCTGTTCAGTTCTTTGACATCATGATTTCTTTCATTTAGCTACTCTATGTTCAAGACTAAGGAACTCTGGTAGCTTAGTGGTTACAAATCGGGCTGCTAACCTCAAGGTCAATAGTTCAAAACTAGCAGCCATTCCGTGGGAGAAAGATGAGTCTTTCTGCTCCCGTAACAATCTACAGCCTCAGAAACCCTAGGCAGGGTCACTATGAGTCAGAACCGACTCCAAGGTACACCACAATCACCACCATGTTTAAGAGTAAATTTTGGTCTTTTCTGATATCCATTTTGTTTTTTCTTTCTTTTCTATCTTTCTAATGACCTTTGGCTTTTTTCATGTACAATGGCCTTGATGCCATTCCACAACTTGTCTGTTCATTAGAGTTCCATGTGGCAAATCTATTCTTAGATATGTGTAAGGTGATATCTTGGCTCTTGTGGACTTGTTTTAATTTTCTTCAGCTTCAATTAGAACTTGAATATGAACAATTAATGGTCTGTTCCTCAGTCAACCCTTCACCTTGTTCTGAGTGATGGATGTAGTGTAAATGAGTCCTGTGTATTCCATCTATCAAGGTCCAGGTGTATATTTTCTGTTTAAGTAAGTAAATGCTAGATATTCTAATGAATAGGTCATTGATTTTCCAAAATTCTATCATACTGTTTTCAGTGTTGTTTCTAGCTGCAAAGCTATGTTTCCCAACTACTGATCCTTCTCCTTGTTTCCAGCTTTTATATTCCAATCATCAGTAATTATCAGTGCATCTTAATTGAGTGTTTGATCAATTTCAGACCGCGTAAGTTGATAAAATAAACAAAAAAAGTCTTCAATTTCCTTATCTTTTGCATTAGTGGTTGGCACATAAATTTGAATAGTAATCTTATTAAATGTTCTTCCTTGAAGATGTATGGATATTAGCCCATCACTGACAGCATTGTACGTCAGGATAAATCTTGAAATGATCTTTTGACAATTAGCATGACACCATTACTTTTCAGTTTGTTATTTTCAGCATAGTAGACCGTGATTGTCCAATTCCAAATGGTGAATACCAGCTCATTTCAGCACACCAATGTGTAGGATATCTATGTAGCTTCTAGTATATCTAGTATTTCATTTCTGATGATTTCTAATTTTTCTAAGTTAATACTGTATCCCACATTCCACATTCCAAGGCTGTAATCTTTTTGGAAACATACTCTGCATCTTTTTTCCCATGGAGTAACTCGGTGGGTTCAAACAGCTGACCTTTCAGTTAACAGCACTTCAACACTGCATCACCAGAGCACAATGGTACTAATGGTGCTAATGATATTGTGCCATTTCAAAAACCTCAAAGATGCCTGGACCTCTCATGGTCAAGGACTTTTCATTCTGATTAAGGCTTATCAACAGGGTGATTTATTTAGCACTCTTCACTTGCAGTCTTCCACTTTCAGGCACCATTGTACTCTGGTGTTTCTTTTAGGTGGCAGTAAGTAGAGTCATCCCTGTATTTGACATTTAAACACACATACACAGACGAAGAACTGGACTAAATCAGTAGAAATAGATTCCTGTCTTCTAGTCATTGCTGAAATCCCTGAATCCACTTGGACTCAACTTAAGCATCCCCAAAGACAGCATAAATAATAGTAGGCCTGAACAAGCATGTGATCCAAGGGAGCCTTCTGAGTCATCAAAGAAGGGTGAAGTCAAATGATAGTTTGTTCAACATTTTCATTTATCTAATAAAAGCTTTTTTTTTTAGCATCTAAAATCCTGGTGTGGTGCTGTAGGGTAAGCACTGAACTGCTAACCACAAGCATGGTAGTTCAAACTGACCAGTGACTCCTTGAAAACCCTGCAGTGGATTGCTATGAATTAGATTTGACTCGATGGCACTTAACAACAACAACATAATATATAAAGTAACTTGCAAGGTGCTATGCAGAACCCTGGTGTGGTGCTGTAAGATAAGCACTGGACTGTTAGCCTAATCTACCAGTTGCTCCTAGAAAACCCTATTTAGGGTTGTTATGAGTCTGAACTGACTCAAGGCACTTAACAACAATGACAACATTCAGAGAATAAAGATGAGATCAATACAGACCATCCCTTAAGTTGTTATTAGTCTTGTAGGGGAGGTAAGGTACACACATAAATAATTATAATATTAGGTATGGCACTGTGGGTTAATGTGCTGGACTGCAAAGTCTGTTTGATCCTCAAGGTTAGCAGTTCAAACTCACCAGCCACTCCTTGGAAACCGTATACAGGGTTGCTAGGGGTCGGAACAGACTCGACAGCACTTAACATCAACAACAATGTGATATACTGGTAATGCACTGCTGTATTTATATTTCTTTCAAAATTTATATATATTTCTAAAACTGATCATCAGTAATTAGTAAGATTATCTAGTTTATCATAACACCTTGTTTCCCAACAATTCTGGATAAAAGAAAAGTTACAGCGCTTGCTATCAGTGGCATTGGGTTTCGTTAGTAGCCATTTGTCCCATCTGCCCCACCATGACCCATCTATCAATTGTCATACTGTGGTGGCTTGCATGGCATTATGATGCTGGAAGTATTTCAAATACTACCAGGGTCACACATGGTGGAGAGGTTTCAGGGGAGCTTCCAGACCTTACAAGACAGACTAGGAAGAAAGGCTAAGTGGTCTACTTCTGAAAATTAGCCCATAAATTTCCTAAGAATCACAATGGAATACTGTCCATCACAGAGCCATCAGATGTGCCTCATAGGTTGGCCACTGACTGTAGTCGATTTGAGCACACCAACAATTGGGAAGATGATGCAGTACCAGATGCCATTCTGTTCAGCTATGTGGAGTCACCATGATTCAGAGCCTACTCGATGACAGCTAGCAGTAACAATAGTCATCAGCATGGCTCAAGGTCATACTTCTCATTAGATGGGAGGACAGATTCATCTCAGAATGATCTTGTTGGCCAGCACTGAGTCACTTACTTTGCATACATGATTTAGTTTAACTGATGGGCAAGGAGAATGAATTATGATGACAAGGGAAGCTGCAGAGAAGCTGGACATTTGTGTGAGGCCAAGAGGCTGCAGTGGACAGGCCAGGTTATCAAGTGACAACCAGAAATGGGGGTCAGTATGGGCACACAAGTGGCTCCTGGTTTTGCAGAATGACTGTCTGAATAAATGGTGGGTCTGTGGAGGAGAGGTCTGTGGGGACAAGAGGAGGACCTGCCTTCCATATCACAAAAGTGATCACGTTGGCATGAACCAATTATTTCATTTTGATCCAGGCTGTATTTTTACCTCTCTTTTAAGAGTCTAACATTTTTAGAACATTAATTCATATAAGCAACTTCCACATATCATTAAGGAAATACATCTTTTATAAATCAGGAGCAATGCTGCCAGAGAAGGTTGGATGAAGGCCCTTGCCTAAGCCAAGAATCAAGAATCCAGTGCTGTTCAAAAAAAGACCACATTCAACACATTTCCTTACTTATATCTTTCATCATGATGATAAAAATACTTTTTTATGTATTCCTTAACATTAAGATGTAGTATTTATTCATCAGAGAGGCTATTCAAATGATTGTCAATGTTCAATAGCACTCCTAACAAAACCCAGCCCATGGTCATCAAGTTCATTCTGACCTTCAGCACAGAGGAGAAGTGCTCCATAGGGTTTCTGAGACTGTAAATTGCTACAGGAGCACATAACCTCATCTTTCTCCCACAGACGGACTGGTTATTGTGAACCACCGACTTTGGGTTAGCAGGCCAGTGTTTAGCCCACTCTGCCAACAGGGAGATGCAAATGAAAACCACGATGAACTACCACTTCAACCAAAAAAGAAAACCAAACCAAACCCACACCATCAAGTCAATTCCAACTCTTCCAATTCATAGCACCTTCATAGAACAGAATAGAATGACCCCATAAGGATTTCCAAGGCTGTAAAATTTTTACAGAAACAGACTGCTACATCTTTCTCCTGAAGACTGGTTAGTGGGAATGACCCACCAAACCTTCAGTTAGTAGCCAAGAGTTTAAACCATTGTGCAATCAGGGGTTTCCAAACTACATTAACATGGCAATAATAAAAATAATGAAAAACAGTAGGTGTTGGTAGGAAACTAGAACTCTCATCCATTGCTGGTGGAAATGTTAAAACAGTACATCACGGTGGAAAACATTTGGACAATTCCTCAAAAAGCTGAACACACATTCCTGTAATGGCTGCTTCGTGGAAAGCGGTGTCACATGGAACCTCTTAACCTCAGCGTCTGGAGCTCCAACAACGGAGAGTTTTTAAACCAGATACACTTCTATATACACCCCTTTTATTTTGGAACTATCAGCCCTCAAGATCCATTCACCTCGAGAATCCAGCATCCTGACTTCAGTTTCAACACAGTTGCTGTTGGTCCTGACTCCACTGCTTTTGGTGCTGCCTGTTGTTGCAGCAGTTGAAATAGAAGATGGAATTGCTCTCTTGTTAGGTGTGGTTCTTAGCGTCACAGGCATTTGTGCCTGTTTAGGGGTTTATGCACGAAAGAGAAATGGACAGATGTGACTCTGAAAGCTCTCCTGAATTAGACCTCACCCTGAAACTCTTTTTACTATTGAAGTTAAAACTGAGTTTTGATGTCTGAAAGTTCCCAAGAAACAAATTATAAATAGAGTCATTTCACCTTTTTGATGTCTCCCTGTAAATGGGAGCACATTAATATATGTCAAAAGGGGGGAAATGCTCTTTTTGCTTTAAAAATGGACTGGAAAATCAAAACTATAGTTTCTATTTGATGATTAGAAAGAAAGTGAAGGCAACCAGACGACTGAAACTGGCTTTAGTACTCTCAGCGCTCATGCTGTAGGAAGCAGGAATCCCTCGTGCAGCATCCTGGGAAATCTCCATTGTTTGGTTATAATTGCTGCCTCCTGAATCACTGAGGGGCTTTCTCCATTGTTTACTGAATTGTGCTTTGTTATATACAAATTAATATTGTGCTTATGTATCAAGTGTGGTGTGTCAAAATGGAAAGCTTCATTTCTTTGGGAAAAAGTAAGTTTTGAAAAATTTATTCAATGTATCTAATATTGAAATGGGGCAATAATTTGATGTTACAAAACTTTATATAGAACATTGAAATGGAGAAAAGGTATGTTGTTTTTCCAAAAAGAAAAGAAAACCTTTATATAGATTAACTGATTAACACTCCAACAATGAGAAGTGCTATATTAAATATAAACCCATTGTTGTTGTTGTTAAGTGCCGTGGAGTCGGTTCCAACTCACAGCGACCCTGCACAGGGTTTCCAAGGCTGTAAATCTTTACGGGAGCAGAACGCCTCATCTTTCTCCCGCGGAACTGCTGGTAGTTTCGAACTGCTGACCTTGCGGTTCACAGCCCAATTGGTAACCACTACGCTACCAGAGCTCCTATTATGTTGGAAAAACAAAAACAAAAAAAACCAACCCATTATGTTGGAAAAAAAAAAAAAGCTGAACACAGAAGTGTCATGTGACCTAGCAATCTCAATTCTAGGTGTACACCAAGAAGAAGTGAAAGGAGAAATGCAAACAGAAACCTGTACTCCCATGTGCACCGCAACACTTTTCACAATAGCCAAAAGAATGTGGTTGTTGTCGTTGTTAGTGCCATCAAGTTGGTTCCAACTCATAGCGACTTTGTATAGGGTTTCCAAGGAATGGCTGGGGAATTTGAACTGCCTAACTTGAGGTTCAAACTGACCTTGAGGTCAAGTGCTTATTGTACAGCATCATATCAGGACTCCAAACAGCTGAAAGACAGAAGCACCCTAAATGCCCATCAACTGGTAAATGAATAAACATAATGTGGTACATATATATAATGGACTATACTCAGCCATAAAGATAAATGAAGTACTGATGCATGGCACAACATAAGTAAACCTTGAAAACATTGTGCTGAACTAAATAAGTTAGTACCAAAGGCAAATATTGTATGATCCGTCTTATATGAAATAAACAAATATATAGAAACCAGGGTTTATGAGTGGTTGTTGTTGTTGTTAAGGGCTGTTGAGTTGCTTCTGACTCATAGCAATCCTGTTTAGGGTTTCTGAGGAGTGACTGGTAAGTTTGAACTGCTGACCCTGTAGTCCAATGTGAATCCTACAGTGCCATACCAGTTACCAGGGGTGAAAGAAGAGGGATGGGAATGCTTTTACTTACGGGCATTGAGTTTATGATAAATAATGGTGAATAATTTGGAAACGAATTGCGATGACGGTGGCAGAACATAAGGAATGTAACTAATGTGACTGGATTTTCCCTGTAGAAATTGTGGTATTGGTGAATGCTTTGCTCTAAGTAGTTTCACTACACTGAAAAATTAAATGTAGTAACTATTGTAATGAAAATTAAAATGAATAAGTAATATAAAGCAAATTGAGATATAGATTAACAGTAAGAAAGCTTGTATTTTTATTCTAGTAAAATATACCATAAAATTTGCTCTAATTCTAAGACTTTAGAGGATCTCGCTCAGGAACCTAGGACAAACTCAAAATTCTTTGAATAAAGTTAATCATAAACCCTAAATATTCACATACCACATTTTGTTTATCCATTCCTTTGTTGATGGGTACTTGTTTCCATCTTTTGGATATTGTGAATAATGCTAAAATAAACATTGGTTTTCAAGTATCTGTTTGAATCTTTGCTTTAAAGACTTTTGAGTATAAACCCAGAATAGAATCACTGGGTCATATGATAATTCACTGGAGGCACTCACTAATCAATGCCAAGAAATTTGGAAGGCAGCTTCCTAGCCAACTAATTGAAAGAGATCCATATTTCTGCTCATTCCAAATAGAGGTGACCAACGAAATATGGAAATCATTGTACAGTATTATTCATATCTCATGCAAGTAAAATTTTGCTAAAGATAATTTTAAAATGACTGCAACAGTACATTGACAGGGAACTGCCAGTGGTACAAGCTAGATTCAGATGTGGATGCGGAATGAGGGATATTGCTAACGTCAGATGGATCTTGGCTGAAAGCAGAGTATACCAGAAAGATGTTTACCTGTGTTTTATTGACTATGCAAAGGCTTTCAACTGTGTGGATCATGGCAAGCTATGGACAACATTGCAGAGAATGAGTATTCTGAAACACTTAATTGTGCTCATGAGGAACTTGTACACAGACCAAGAGGCAGTTGTTCAAATAGAACAAGGGAACACTCAATGGTCTAAAATTAGCAAAGGTATGCACCAGGGTTGTATTCTGTGACCATACTTATTCAATTTATATGCTGAGCAAATAATCTGAGAAGCTGGATTATATGAAGAAAAATGTGGCGTGAGGGTTGGAGAAGACTCATTAACAACCTGCGATATGGAGATGAAACAACCTTCCTTGCTGAAAGAGAAGAGGACTTGGAATATTTACTAATGAAGATCAAAGACCACAGCCTTCTGCATGGATCAATGTAAAGAAAACAAACATCTTCACTGCTGGACCAATAAACAACATCTACATAAATGGAGCTCTGGTAGCATAGTGGTTACAAATCAGGCTGCTAATCTCACCGTTAGCTGTTTGAAACTACCAACTGTTCCGCAGGAGGATGAGGCTTTCTGCTCCCATAAAGATAAATAATGGTGAATAATTTGGAAACGAATTGCAATGATGGTGGCACAACATAAGGAATGTAACTAATGTGACTGGATTTTCCCTGTAGAAATTGTGGTATTGGTGAATGCTTTGGAAACCCTGTAGAGGGTCACTATGAGTCGGAACCGACTCCACGGCTCATAACTACAGTAATATAAATGGAGGAAAGACTGAAGTTGTCAAAGACTTCATTTTGCTCAGATCAACCATTAACACTCATGGAAGCAGCAGTCAAGAAGTCAAACGACATATTGCATTAGACAAATCTGCTGCACAAGACCTCTTTAAAGTGTTGAAGAACAAAGATATCAGTTTGAGGACTAAGGTACACCTTACCCAAGCCATAGTATTTTCAATAAACTCATACGCGTCTGAACGCTGGACAGAGAATAAGGAAGACCATAGAAGAATTGATGCATTTGAGTTATGGTGTTGGAGGAGAATATTAAAAGTACCATGGACAATCAAAAGAACAAACAGATCTGTTTTGGAAGAAGTACAGTCAGAATGCTCCTTAGAAGCTAGGATGGCCAGACTTTATCTCTCATAGTTTGGACATACTGTCAGGAGGGACCAGTCCTTGGAGAAGGACACCATTCTTGGTAAAGTGGAGAGTCAGTAAAAAGAGAAAGGCCCCCAACGAGATGCATTGACATAATGGCAGCAGCCAATGGGCTAGCAACAACTGTGAAGGTCTAGGGTGGCTATGAGTCGGTATCAACCTGAAGGCACCCAACAAAAACAACAAATGATAATTCTGTATTTAACTTTTTGAGGAAGCTCATAATTTTAACCTTTTTGCAACTTCATGCAAAACTGAGATCATGACCCTGACTCTGACGTAGATTTTTGATGAAGGAAATGATGTGGACAGCAGTGTCTCTTTGCCCTGCAACTCCCCACAATCTTGGTGACCCAGGGATGTCCCATAAAAAGCCATGCAGTGCATGCCCATTGGTCCAGGGAATCTTGCTTCTCTTCTTCCTCCAACATCATCCACTTCTGGGCAGCAGTATTAGGGTCACCCTCCCAGGGTCAACATCTATGGCATTGATATCTGGCTTTTTATGGACCCTTAACATGTCCATTGCTGTAGGTAGAGCATATTCATTTGGTTTCTGAACCTTACACAGGCAGGCTCTGGATTACAGAAGTCCAATTCATTCATAACTCCTGTTGCTGCTGTTAAGTGCCGTAGAGTTAGTTCTGACTCATAGTAATTGTGTATAGGGTTTCTGAGAAGCAGCTGGTGAGTTTGAACTGCCAACCTTGTGGTTCAAACTGACCTTTTAATCTAGTGCTTATCCTACAGTGCCACACCAGAACTCCTGTTCCTTGCTGTTGTTGTTAAGTGTCGTCGAGTCGGTTCCGACTCATAGTGACCTTATACAGGGCTTGTGAGAAGTGGCTGGCTGGTGTATTTGAACCACTGACTTTGTGGTTCAAACTGACATTGTGGTCCAGTGAATTATCCTGTAGCACCACACCAGTTTTGCCCTTTAATGGAATATAAACATGCCCTCTCTTTGAATTGCTTGAACCAGGACTGAATCCACCCCTACTCCCAATGAACTCTTCATCACAAGCACCTGCATTCGCTGCACGTTCAGCTTTCTCTTTGAGACTTTTCTCGCACTAAAGTAAGGCTAAATAAGAACCATAAGCACCTGTTTCAACTTACCTACAAATTTCACTTAAAGGCTTAAAAACACAGGGAACAGAGCTCATCTGTAACCCAGGAGCTGTCTGTATCTACTACCCAAAATACGTTATTAGTTGGAAACAGCAGATGTAACTCTTCAACAGTTCATATCTCTGTGTTTTTTATTTGAAGTAGAAATTATTCATAGTATTCATATTTGTGCAGACTCTAGTTAATAACTCACACTTTTGCCCTATTTATTATTTGGCCGAAACCTTTGGTTTATTTCTTATTTGACTACATATCATTTGCTCTTAGATCCTGGCAAGAGGGGTTCCTCCTCTGACCTCCATCCCCTTGCTTTCCTGGGGTCACTCTTCTCCCTGGGTCAAGGAGACCATAGTCAAATGGATTTACTCACCCAGAACCATGCCCCCTTCTATATTACTCTCCAGGTACTCAGACCCCAGAATCCTG
Source organism: Chrysochloris asiatica (assembly GCF_000296735.1). Lineage (NCBI taxonomy): Eukaryota > Metazoa > Chordata > Mammalia > Afrosoricida > Chrysochloridae > Chrysochloris > Chrysochloris asiatica. The sequence continues at coordinate 6,337,499 of NW_006408522.1, forward strand.
ATAACAACCCTGCTTCTAGGACTGATGTTAGCTTGTCCATCCTTCTGGTGGACTGTATCATCGGTGTGGCCAGAGCTTAGACATGTGGGCTGGGATCATCATGTGTGTAAGGAGCTGTAGGACAGGTCTCCAGGTTGGAAAAAAGGGAACCAGTCCTGGGTCAGGACAGATCTTCCTGACCCACCATGTTCTGGTGTACAGCTCTGTGAAGCCCAAATATTCTAAATGCAGTCCTGTTTTCCAGGTCTTTATAAAGGTATATTTATCAACGTAGGTGACCAGCTTGTTAGCTTCAGCTGTAATTTAATAATATTTATACACATATGGCATGTAGGCCTCCATTTTCACTCTTGCCCAGGGCCCGCAAATGTGAAACTGGAGTTGCTCTTGAAAGAGATTGATTTTGAGTTTGCCTAAAGTTTTAATATAAAGGGCCAGTGCAGGTAGAAGGTGGGCTACTTTGTCACCAGGTCAAACATAGGATTGTTCCCAAGCAATGTTCCAACAGCTCAATTTCCTGGTTCTGATCCATGGCCTGACCAGGAGAAGCCGTGTACGTGAGTTGTGTGTATGTGAGTGATATGTGTGTTTAACATCCATGGAGAACCAGAACTATATGACAGGGCTGTTTTCAAAGAATGCAAGTCCCCAGACTGCTGTTCTGGTCTAGACTGCAGGTGTTTTCCTGCCAAGCTCTTACTAGTTGATGTCTGTAAACTGCTTGGAATTAAGAGGCATGCCCTCTGAAGGTCCCTTCCAAGCAAAGAAGAATGAACTAGAAAGGGAATTGGGTCCAGCTTTCTTGACTGAACACTACTTCAGCAAATCCCTAAGCCTTTGTATCTGTTTTGTCAGCTGTAAAATGAACAGACTAGTCTAGGCCTACCTCAGTGGACAACTAGTGGCAGGTTTAATGAAGGATGACTGAGACGGGCTTTGTAAATGTAAAGTTGTACATAAATGAAAAGGAACACCAGCGCTATTCCATCCAAAGACAGCTGAGCCTGGAGTGTGTCCTGCCTTCCACTGCCATGGTTAAGCCTTTAAGTCCTGTTTCCAGACTGCTGTAGACTTTCAGGGTGTGGAAAAGCACAGCATAGCTTTTATTACCTGAACAAAAAGAAGGGTTTGGTAACAGGAGTGATGCATAGAGTAAGTAATCAGTACACTGCTCAGGTTTCTGGATGAGCAGGCAGCACTGAGAGCCACTGGGTCCTGCTGGTGGCAAGTGATGGACTGATTTCTGCAGGCAAAGAACAAAGAACAAGGAGTACCCATTATCCCTGGAACTGTTCCGGAAAGATCCCTGGGATCTTAAGTGTCACACTTGAAGGGGCAGTTCTTTCAGATGGCCTCCTCTGTACTTCTTCCTGTTGTCCCTGCCTCAGTTTGGTGGTAGATAGTTCATGATAGTGGCACTTTTTTCAGGAGCTGCGTTTCCTGAGAATAATAAGCAACCAGGGCTCCATTTCTAGGATCTGTTTTCTCTTTTCCTTTAAAGCCTTAAGTCTCACTCACCAAGGTCATTCTCCTCGGTTCACTTAAGACATGACTATAGGGTTTTATCAGAAGTCAGACTGGTTCTGCTGAGACTCTCATCTGGGAATTGCTGGTTACTTTAACTAACATGAGATTTTTTGTCTCCCTCACATTGTTCATCTAGTAACATTCATATGCAGCAAATCATAGCTTTCACATTCTTAGTGGACATGGTCATTTCTTCCCTTAATCTCCTGGGATTGTGTGTCTCAAGTAATATATTGAGCATTGTGCTGTAATAGTGCTTGTACATTCTCTTCCTTAATGTTAGATGATCATGAGCTCCTTGAAAACCCCAAGAGGGTCTTAGTCATTTTCACATTCTGTATGACATCAGACTCTTCCTTAAAGATAACAAACAATACTTGGTCAAATATTAGGAGCTTCAAAAGAATCATGGAAAAATGGAACTAAGAGAATGGAATTTTTCCACAAACTTTTTGAAGCCCCCTTGTACACTGAAAATAAAAAGACTTGAGTGATGAAGAAAATGATTATTGTTGTATGTCGTTGAGTCTATTTCAACTCATAGTGACCCAATGTGACTGAATAGAGCTTTCCTAAAATGTAATCTGTATGTGAGTAGAATACCAGATCTTTCACAGAGCTGTTGGTGCGTTCCAACTGCCAACTTTTGGGTTACCAGCAGAACATTTAACCGTGGTACTATCAAGACTCCTGATGAAAATAGAAGTCCTAATGTTCATGAAGGAAATTCATTTTCAAATACTTTTTATATGGGAGATACACTGCCATATGTTGATTAAGATAAAAAGATCTTCAGCTTCAGCCAGACCTAGGCTTGTGTGTTAATTTTCCAAGTTACCATTCATGGAATTTGGGGAAGTACATTTAACTAGCTGTAAGTCTTGGTTCTCTTTCATCTGTAAAATTGGGATAACAATAACACAATCTGCCTCATAAAGTTACTGTAAAGATTCAATGAGATTAGCCACGCAATGTGCATAGCACATGGGCTGACACAAAATAAGTGCTCAGGTGATAGCATCATCATCATTAGATTGTAGAGGAAGACTCTTGGTTGCTCTCAGAGTTTAAGAATACAGCCTCCCGATTTAACAACCTGTCCCATCAGGAACGACTTAACCAGTAAGCAGTGTGCTTACTCTAAGCAAGGTACACACAGGCCTACTTGTGTTTACTAACTAATCTTTAGTGCACAATTTCATGTAAGTTTTACCACATCTCTGATGTGGTGAAAAGCAGATGAACTACAGATCAGTGAGTAAGTAAAAGTAAACCTGTTGCTTCTTGGGTAATCTGCCCTACAGTTTCCTTGATGCTGGATTGTAAGCCTGAAACAGAAACCCAGTTGGGTCAGCACCTCCAGGTTTTCTATTTTTAAATCTTCATTTCAGATTTTATTTTTTGGACACTTGAACAAGTCTAAGTAAGGTCATTTTCATTCAGGCACAGTGTGAGAGTTGTATAAACCAGCATTTTGCAAATTAATTACTTGTGCATTCTGCACAGTAATTTTCTGGTTGTAAAATATATTGTTAGGGGATGATGTGAATCCTTGTTAACTGACTGAGTTCCAATCTACTCAGTGTGGCTTTAGTTTACCATGGTTGCTGTCCTCAGTATGGGGTCTCCAGATTCAACTACTCTCCAAAAAAATATTTTTTTGCCTCAGACATTCATCACCAATTTGTTGAAGTATATGGAGAAAAAGTTTCCAGTTGACAAACGATGTCCAGTTAATGTGTTTCGGGGAGGAGGCAGACTATCAGTGAGGCAGCCAGAAGAGGGGAACTTAGAGCCACTAGCTGCCATGCAAAAAGGCAGCAGTGACAATAGTGTAGAGGAAGTAGGCAACTTCTGGGGTTTCTGTTCAGCCTCCAGGAGGGGACGCCAGAAGACACAGTCATCCCAAGTGTCTCTCTCACAGGTGACGAGGGTAGACACTCTGGTCTGTCTCAAGCTGAGACAACCCGACTCTCTCCAGGCCTTCTGGAATGGGGACCCAGGCTTTCTGGTCAGTCACTATTGACCCCTGAACCAAGAGAGCAAATAACAGAGGCTGGGATGACCACATCACTATGTGCCCTGTGGGGGAGATAAAAACCGGCTGTAGAGCGAGAAGACTGAGACTGCATCAGGGATGAGAAACCAGGTCACTCCTGAGAGAAAAGGGGGGCTGGTGTGGGTATAGTTGTTTCGATTCCCAGTGGCCTTACAGGGCTTTGTTCTGACCCCCATGAGACCCGCTGCCCTTCCTGCCCTGGCCCATGTCCAGTGCACTCTCCAATTTGGCTCAGCAAGTTTGAGACGTATCTGTTACTTGAAAGCCAAGGTGTCTTGGCGAGTTGGTGGGTTGGCAGAGAGGGAGAGGCCAAGCCAGGGATTCTGATTGCGCAAGAAGAGGTCTGTCAAAATCACTCAGGCACACAGGTAATATTTTGCTAATAATAAAATTAAATTGAGACAATTTATGGTTGTCCCTGAAACACGCTTCTCTCTTAGGCACTTCCTTCTACACATTCTTGTACTGTAGGAAAGCAGATAGCATTATAGCTGGCACACAATTGTGTCTAACCCTAGATACTTTTACAGGTGAGTGTATACCTGTGGCTGTCCTTTGATCATGTAAGTTTCAGTGGGAAAACAAAACAAAACTGACACTGGTCTCAGTAATGACCAGTCAGCCCCCATAGCCAGGTCATTTGACACTATGGAGCTTTGGCCCTGCCCCAGATTCAGGAACAAATCCTGTCACTAGCTCTAAGAAGCCCTGTTTTAAGAGTTCAAGGGACACAGTGAGGTTACTTTGTGATTTGTCCTGCTCTGATCAAATGTCATGGTTCTGGTGAGTAGACTTCTGCCTAGATCCTGGGATTGAGTCTCAGTTCTGATTCCTTATTATAGGATCTGGGTCCTTGGTCTTCAGCCTCTAAAACCTGACCAAGACCCTGGTCCCTCTAATTCCTGTCCAGGTAACATCTCTTCTTCCCAGTTAATACACCTGAAACAGACCACGCTGGGATCTTGCTACCACCATCAGTCTGGGTCTCACTGTTCTTCCCTTTGTCTCCCTACCATTCCACCAACCCTGTCACCACTACAAAAATCACATTTGTTTACTTATGAGACTCTTAGCCACCTGCTAAATCTTTCTGATCTTGAACCTGTCTGGTGGTGGTGGTGTTTATGTGTCATGGAGTCAGTTCCAACTCATAGCGACCCTGTATAGGGTTTCCAAGGCTATATATATTCTTATGGGAGGAGAAAGCTTCATCTTTCTCTCGTGGAACAGCTGGTAGTTTCAAACTGCAGACCTTGAGGTTAGCAGCCTGATTCATAACCACTACGCTACCAACACTCCACTGAATCTGTCTAGACCACCCTATAACTTGTTAATATCCTGAAAGTCATGTGGGCCTCCTCCTGCTGACTCCAACTGGGTACCAATTACCATGCCTAGCGTGCTGAAGATGGAGTAAGTGTGACATGAACATGAACATCTGAGTAGACCTGGGTACCAATATTTGCTCTTCCACTTGGACAGGATTCTTAATTTCTCCAGAACCCAGAAGGATGGTTGAAAGGTTTCTAGAGATAATGTATCTGGGAAATTTTAATAGTTATTCAATAAGATACAATTGTCTTTCTTTCCTCACTTAAATTTTTTTAAAAGACAATTTTTTTGTTGTTGTTAATTTCCATAGAGTCGGTTCTGACTCATAACAACCCTGTATGGGTTTCTGAGGAGCAGTTGATGAGTTTGAACCACAAACCTTGAGGTTCAAACTGAATTTGCAATTCATTGTATTATCCCACAGTGCCACACCAGAACTCCTTTAAGACAGTTTAAATGAGATACAATTTACATGTTATACAACTTAGCAATTTAAAGTGTACAATTCAATGTTTTTAAAATATTCACTGCAATTATAGGACAGGGGATACGAGGCTTAAAAACAATTTAGAAGACATAGGATTTTCATTAGTAAGCAAAGACATAAACAAGTCTAATTTTGTAGTGGTGAAGGTGGGGTTGGTGGAATGGTAGGGAGATGTTGGGAAGGAGAGTGAGGCCCAGACTGATGGTGGTAGTGATCCTTGTGTAAATCAGTAGTGTGATGCCACCGCACTGTATGATGTTGGGCTTGCTGATGCACACAGGATGATCAGAACAAAACAAATAATGGGTCTTTCCTCATGTGAGCTGGAAATGTGTCCAGTCATTGGGAAACCAACAAATTGGAGCATGTCTGGAGAAATGTGAAAAGGGTGATGAGGAACTGAAAATCTTATTTGTAGGAGCCAGTGATGCTCATCCTGAAGTGAAGACTAGGGCGAGGTGAGACACTGCTCTCAGTTACCTCTAGGACTGCTGTTTAGAAACCAATGACATGCATTCTCTCTCTTCCTGCCCTAGACTAGAACCTAAACTTACATTGGGTGAACTTAAATTAATAGCAAGCAAATTTTACGCAATATAAAGAACATTTGTTGTTGTTGTTAAAGACTGTCAAGTCATTTCTGACTCATGGTGACCCTGTATAGGGTTTCCGGAGAGCAGCTGGTGAGCCTTGCAGTTCAAGCCAAGCTAGCAGTCCAGCACATTAACCTGAAGCATCACACCAGGCCCCCAAAAGGAACTCTGGTAGCGTAGTGGTTACGAATCAGGCTGCTAACCTGAGGGTCAGCAGTTCGAATCTACCAGCTGTTCTACCAGAAAGATGAGGCTTTCTGCTCCTGTAAAGATTTGCAGCCTCAGAAACCCTAGGCAGTGTTCCTATGAGTTAGAACCAACTCCACAGTTAGGGTAGGTTGTCCTTTCCTGAAACTCCATAGCTAATAATCTACCATGTTAGTTCCAAGTCAGGAAGCAATGTTTTATGGGGATCTTACTGTGCAACAAGTGTAGACCAAAAAAAAAAAAAAAAAATCAGGAGGTCATTAAGACCAATCATCTAGTTTGTGGATTCAGTCTAGTAGTCCATTCTTTCTCCCATTTTTCATTCCTGCTCCCTGGTTTTAAATCATAGGATAGGGAAAAGGAAACTTGCATGTGTCAATATGAATATTTTATTAATTGACGATCTTGGGGAATATTCCCAAATAAGACTTTAGATTTACCTGACCAGGAGATTGTCTGCAATTATTCTCAACTCCTTATAGAGTGACTTCATTTCACCTGCTTAAAACCAGCCTGGGTGGGAATGCTTATCATGGAAATCAACAAACACTACAGGTCAGCACCTCTTCCAAAAGCACTTTTACTAGTGCCCCAACTGCTTCTGAGTTTATGCTACCCAAATTATGACAGAGGTGACACTATTCAAGGGGACTTCAAAAAGTTTGTGGAAAAAATCCATTATCTGTAAATTCTACTTTTTGAAGCCCCCTCATATGTATTCTAAGGAGCTCTGGTAGCATAGTGGTTAAAAGTCAGGCTGCAAACCTTAAGGTCAGCAGTTCAAAACTACCGCTGTTCTGCAGGAGAAAGATGAGGCTTTCTGCTCCTGTAAAGATTTACAGCCTCAGAAACCCTGTATAGGGTCACTATGAGTCGGAACCGACTCCACAGCACATAACCACCAAACCACCATATGTGTTCTAAAAGAGATAAGAAATACATCCCTATAAAAATATATATTAAAGTCAATAGTATTTAACTTTCATGTAAGGGCACCTTAGAATCCAAGTAGTTTAATGTAGTTAAGTAATTTAATATGAGTAGAATATTAAGGGGGATCTATTTGGGGGAGATGAGACTCACTTTCCTTTTCCTTTAGAAAAACTCGTAATAACCATTATCTGTATATATAAAGAGTCTGTTATCCCAGTTCCTTGTGGCGTGACCTGGTAACAGACCCGGAAGACATCCACAAGAGCGAGGCCCTCTAGAAACAGGAAGGTACAGCACTCTGTTGGACAGCACTTGTCCTGCAGGACATATGCTTCCTTATGCCACCTATTGGATTTTGAAAGAACAATTTTCAGATCAAAGGAAAAAGACTCCAGCAAGTGATTTCTGCAGAAGAAAGCTTCCTTAAGGCTGAACCATAATAAATATATTGCATTTTTCAAATTACTACTGTGGAAATCTCCATCAATCCAAGACTCCCAGAGCCAACTGATTTCCTTATTCTCAATAAGCACTGGGAATTACAGTTAGCATTTACTGAGCACTTAAAACGATGCATTTTACATACATCATCTCACTGATTTTCATATAACTTTGTGATATAGGTATAATTATTCTCATTTTAGGGACAGAAGATAAAGCCTAGAGGTTAAGTGGCTATAAGCATGTAACATTCACTGCCTCTCTTGAACCCAAACTATCCCAAGTTACTTTTTAGCTAAACAACAGGATAGTCCATAAAGTAAGGAATACCACCCTTGAGTACTGTACTCCTTTAAAAAAACATTTATACGAGACCAAATGGTCAACAAATACGCACAGAAAAGAAGGTAGGGGTGCAGGACAGCCAGGTAAATGGAAACAGAACTAGAAGAGAAATAATGAAAATATTGACCCAATGTGAAGAATGTAACCAATGTCAATGAACAAGATCAGTGTAGAAACTGTTGAATGAGAATGATTTTGCTGTGTACACTTTCACCAAAAATATAGTAAAATATATTTTAAAGTTTCAGTGCTCTAGGAAACAGGGTTTACGTTGCTTACTTTTCCACATTGTTTTTGTTATGCACCACTGAGTCAGTTCTGACTCATCGAGACCCTGTATAGGGTTTCTGAGGAACAACTGGTGGGTTTGAACTTGTAGTCTTGTGCTTATCTTACAGCACCACACCAGGGTATCCCATAATAGTCGAATAATTTATTTCGGTGTAAATAATTAGTGCATCATTCTTGGTACTTTTAGTCTTTTAACCAGTTATTATCTAATAGGGAAAGCAGAATGATTTTTATTTATTTTGTCTGGACACACTTTCCAAGGGCAGAAGAAGCAGAACTCACGACGGTACTGCTGCAGGAAAATGCACTAAACTGCAAGGTCGGTTAGAATTGAAAGGTTGGCAGTTCAAACCCACCAGCAGCTCCTTGGAAACCTTATACTGGGTCACTATGTGTTGAAACCAACTCAACGGTACTTAACAACAGCAACAATAACAAGTTTGAATTATTTTTCCAATTCTAGAAACAAAGAAGCTGAGGCCTGACCAGAATTTAGTGGTCTTTTAGCCTTTTCATCAAACCACATTGAGGCAAAGGAATGATGATAGGGATGTATCAAAAAGGACTTAAGAAAAGTCATGACCAGAAGAGAAGCGTTCTGGATAAAGTAGAGGTGGAGTGGTCAGTCTTCAGGGAGTGATCATCAAGTTGAGTAAGTCACTCATTCCCAGAGTGCTTATTAAACACTGTACATTTGCAGGGAGGAGACAAAATTCTCAAGAAACATATGGACTTTTAGGGAAGAGAAGACATAGACACAAGAAGTGAAATAGCAGTACAAGAACACACACACACACACACACACACACACACGACAGCAGTGGTTATTAAGAAGTGAGTAAGGCAGGCAATAAGTACTGGAGGAGTTTGGAAGAGTGAAAGATCATATTTGCATAAACTGGTGTTAATTTCAGCATCTTCATAAAACATTTTTACTATGAGCTATGGGAATACAATAAAGTTTGAGAGAGTGTCTGCCTCTAAGTAATTCACTTCCTACCCTGGAGACTCAGACAGCTAGCATGGGAGTTTGCAAGAGAGATGAGGAGAAGGCCAGACACAGGATCCTCAAGGCAGGCAGGCCGGCAGGCAGGGGCTCAATGTTAATTAGTGATGTATTTTTTCCCTGTCCCTCCCTTTAGCTCGGCGTAGGTGTGTGTGGGGGGAGGGGGGGGCGGGTATTCTGCAGTTCTTTCTGAATTTTGCTTTGAAAAATTCTAAGCCCTCAGGAAAAGTTAGAGCAGTGGCTACTCACTGTTGGGAGATTAAAATATACTGTGAACTGGGTCTGCCCTGAGAAACTCTGATTTAACTAGTCTGGGCTAAGTTTGAGTATTATCGACTTAAGAAAAAAAACGAGATTTGCTGGTATCTTCTTGGAGAAGTAGAGGTAGAGGGGAAACATCCCTACTCCAGTCTAGGGAAATACCCTTGACTTGTGGTCTTGAAATAGCAGAATTCTAGGCTGTTGCTTCCTGACAGCCCCACTGGGGAAGTAGGAAGACTCCAGGGAGAATGGTAGTGTGGTGTCTGTAGATAAGTGCTTGTCACACTATAATGTGCACAAGAATCACCTGGGGGATCTTGTTAAAATGCAGATCCTGATTCAGTAGGTCTGGGATGGACCCCAAGAGTCTGTATTGGCAACAAGTTCTTGGTGAGACCAATGCTGCTGTGGAGTCACAACCTGTCAGAGCTAAAGGGTCTCATTGGCAGAGACAAGGGGCATTTCTGTGATGACCAAATGACTAAGAAGCAGGCAGACCTCACCAGGTTCTGGCAGAGCACAGACAGCCATTCCTAAGAGGTGACTGAATAGAGTTTCATGAAGGTGGTTATTCACAAGGTTGAGAGTTAACGGAAACCAACAAAAGTAGTGAGATAGCATCCCTCAGAGAAGGAGGAAAAGAGGAAGGAAGTGGTAACAAGAGCCCCATGAGAGCTATGAGAAAGAGCTGAAAGAAGCTGTTGCTACCTTTGCAGAAACATAATCACCTGGGAGAAACATGGACCATCAAGGATAGCTCCAAGGGTGTAAATACCTCAACATTGCTCTTCTATGCTCTGTCCTCTTACTGATGCCTCCATTGGTTTAACCCAACTAAAAACCAGAAAACAAGGGAACCTTTTTGATGCAGCCCATGGAGTCAGCCAGCTGGGCACAGAACAGGGTGAAGGATAGAGAATAGATCCGATGGGGGATAAATGTAGAAAACCTAGCACAATCACTGAGCATAAAGTGAATGGTTCTGCCAGCCCATCCCAATTCCTATTGGTCTCAGTCTCAGTCATAAAATAAGTTGCTATGAGAAATTGAAAAAGTGACACCAGAGTTTGAATCTGAGAGTCTCACCCATTATAGATGGGAGCCTGACTCGGATTTGTCAAGAACCCTCAATGAATGACAGATGAATTGCAACTTCTATAGTTGGAGTGTCTGGAGACCATGGCTGTGACCCTGCTGCAGAACTGATGTACAGAGGAGAAGAAAGCAATCAGAATTGCTGATTTCAGAATGTGTTGTGAGTAAGCCATGTGTGCCTTGAGACCTGCTGCCAGGTGGACAATTGAAGAAAGAGTAGAAGAGCGCAGCCTGGTTGTACTTGGCTGATGGCACAGATTTCTCTGAGCTGTTCCCAAAAGTAATTAGGAAGGCAAAGTGTGAAAAGTTATCTTTAGGGTCCTGTCTCACACCATGAACATCTTAAAAACAAAACAAAATTAAATGTCCAAACATTTTTCAGAGAAAAAGTGTATATGAACCTGGGGGAAAGGTAGAGATCTGACTAACTTATTTAGAACAGATTTTGGTGGGGTTGAAACTTTGCACAACTAGGTTCCTGTTAGGAGTCCTGGTGTGGTGCTGTGGGGTAATGCATTGGGACTGCAAGATTGGCAGAAAAGTAGACTACTTCTGAATATTTAGGCACTGAAAATCTTAGGGTTAGCAATGAACATTGTCACACAATGCTGGAAGATGAAACATGATGAATAGTACCAGAACATTGTCAGGTATAGTGCCAGAAGATGAGTCCCTCAGGTTGGAAGGCATTCAAAATATGACTGGGGAAGAGATGGCTCCTCAAAGCAGAGCTGACTGTTGGTGTGGGGAAGTGCCTTCAAGTCTGCTCAGGCTCATAGCGACCCTGTACAGGGTTTCTGAGGCTTTCAATCTTTGCGGGAGCAGAAAGCCTCATCTTTCTCTTGAGGAGCGGCTAGCAGGCTCAAACTGTGGACCTTGTGGTTCATAGTCCAGTGCTTATCTTATGTAGCCATCACGCTCCTAGAGTTGACTATGATAATGCAGTGGAGTATAGTTTTCAGGACCTTCATTTGATGATGGGGTGCGACTCAGAATGCGGAGAAACAACTGCAAACATCCATTAGTAACAGGAACATGGAATGTATGAAATACAAATCTAGGAAAATAGGAAGTTGTTAAAAATGAAATGGAATGCATAGAGATTGATAACCACCTAGTGATTAGTGAGCTTAAATGGACTACTTTTTGTCATTCTGAATCAGACAATCATATGGCTTACTATGTGGGTAGTAACAAATTCAAGAGGAATGGCATAGTATTTATTGTCAAAAAAACATTTTTTGGGGATCTATCTTGAAGTACAGTGTTGTCTGTGACAGGATAATAATATCCACACACCTACAAGGAATAGCACAGTTAATATCACTATTACTCAAATTTTTGCACCAACCACTAGCCAGTGATGATGAAATTGAAGAATTCCACCAACTTTTCATTCTGAAATTGATCAAGCATGCAATCAAGATATATTGATAATTACTGGTGGTTGGAATGAGAAGGTTGGAAAATATGGCTTGGTGATAGAAACAAAACTGGAAAACACATGATGGAAGTTCTCAAGACCAATGGCTTATTCATTGCAAATACCATTTTGAAAACAATATAAAAGGCAACTATACACAAGAACCTCACCATATGGAACACCCAGGAATCAAATTGACTGCATCTATGGGAAGAGATAGTGAAAAAGCTCAATATCATCAGTCAAAATAAGGCCAGGCGCAGACTTGAAAAAGAACATCAATTAATTGTTCATATGTAAGTTATGGCTGAAGGTGAAGAAAATTAAACAAGTCCACAAGAGCTGAAATATGACCTTGAACATATCCCACCTGAATTTAGAGACCATCTCAAGTACAGATTTGATGCAGGAGACACGAATGACCAAAGACCAGAAGAGATGTGAGAGCACATCAAACCATCATACAGGAAGAAAGCAAAATGTCACTTAAAAGGCAGGAAATAAAGAAAAGAACAAAATGGATATCAGAAAAAGACTCTGAAACTTGCCTTCAAGCAGAGAGATGCTAAAGTGAATGGAAGAAATGAGGAAGTAAAAGAGCTGAACAGAAAATTTCAAAGGGCAGCTCAAAACGACAAAGTCAAGTACTATATAATGAAATGTGCCAAGAGCTGCAGTTAGAGCCAAAAGGAAAGAACACACTTAGGATTTCTCAAACTGGCAGTACTGAAGGAAAAATACAAACCTTGACTTACAATTGAAGGACTATCTGGGCAAAATATTGACTGATGCAGAAAGCATCAAAAGAAGATGAAAGGAATACACAAGAGTCATCGTACTAAAAAGAAATGGCAGATGCTCAGCCATTTTAAGAGGTAGCGTATGATCAAGAAACAATGAGACTGAGTGAAGACATCCAAGCTGCACTGAAGGCATTGGCAAAAAGCAAGCTACATGAAATGTTGGAATACAAATTGAAATCTTTCAACAAACTCAAGAAGCGCTGGAGGCACTCATCTATGCCAAGAAATTTGGACGACAGCTACTTAGCCAACAGATTAGAAGAGAACCATATTTGTGCCCATTCCAAAGAGAAGTGGCAATGGAATGCAGAAATCATTGAACAATATCATTAATATCACATGCAAGTAAAATTTTACTGAAGATAATTAAAAAACTGTTACAACAGTACATCAACAGGGAACAGCCAGAAATTCAAGTCAGATTCTAAGAGAATGTGGAACAAGGGCTATCACTGCTGACATCAGATGGATCTTGGCTGAAAGCAGAGAATATTGACTATGCAAAATGTAGAGAATATTAACTTGTCATGTGTAGATCATGATAAGCTACAGATAACTAACGTTGTGAATAGGTATTCCCGAACACTTTATTATTCTCCTGAGGAACCTGTACATAAACCAAGAGACAGTCATTATAATAGAACAAGTGGACAATGAATGGTTTAGAGTCAGGAGAGGTGTGAGCTGGGTTGCATCCTATCATCATACTTAGCCAATCTGTATCCTGAGCAAAGAGTCTGAGAAACTGGATTAAAATGAAGAAGACTATGGAATCATGATTAGAGGAAGACTCATTAACAACCTATGATATGCAGGTTCTACAACCTTGCTTGCTGGAAGTGAGGAGGACTTAAAATATTGACTGATGAAGGTAACTACAGCCTTCAGTATGGGCTGCATCTCAATGTAAAGAAAACACCAATCCTCACCACTGGCCCAATAAATAACATCAGTGATAACGAAAAAAAGATTGAAGTTGTTAAAGACTTCATTTTGCTTGGATCCACAATCAATACCTATGGGGCAGCAGTCAAGAAATCAAACAGTGTTTTGCATTAGAAAAGTCTGCTGCAAAATGCCTCCTTTTAAAGTGTTCAGAGCAAAGAGGATAAGCACGGGGCAGCAAGGTTGGCCTGAACTGCAAGATCAGTGCTTCAAACTCACCAGGCGCTCCTTGGAAACCCTATACAGGATTGCTATGAATTGGAACTGACTCGGCGGCACTTAACAACAACAACAGACCAAAGGTATCAGTAAGCCTGACCCAAGCCATGGTATTTTCAATAGCCTTATATGCATGTGAATGTTGAATAAGGAATAAGGAATATCGCAGAAGAATTGATGCATTTGAGTTTTGATGTTGGAGAACAATATTGAAATTACCATGGACTTCCAGGAGAACAAAGAAATCTGTGTTGGAAGAAGTGCAGCTATAATGCTCCTTAGAAACCAGCATGGTGAGACTTTAGCTCTCATATTTGGGACATGTTATCAGGAAGGACTAGTCCCTGGAGAAGGACATTATGGTGGATCAGTGAAAAAAAAGAAGACCCTCAGGAGATGGATTGACACAGTGGCAGCAGCAGTGTAGCAATTGTGAGGTTGGTGCAGGACTGGGCAGTGTTTTGTTCTGTTATACATAGGTTTGCTAATAGCTGGAACTGATTGGATAGCACCTACCAACAACAATAACATTTCGAAGAACGGGCATTTCATAATTCTGCTCATGGAAAACCTGTTCATAGACCGAGGCAGTTGTTTTAACAGAACAAGAGGATTGTAAGTGATTTAAAATCAGAAAAATGGTGTGTCATACTTATTCAATTTATATGTGAGCAAATAATCTGAGAAAAACTGTATGAACTATATGATGAAGAATTTGGCATCAGGATTGGAGGGAGAATCATTAACAATCTGTCACAGGGAGATCACACAGCCTTGCTTGTTGAAGTGAAGAGCACTCAAACCACATCCTTCAGTATGGATTACACCTCAACATAAAGAAAACAAAAAATGGTCACAACCGGACAAGTAGGCAGCATCATGAGAAACAGAGAAAAGATTGATGTTGTCAAGGATTTCCTTTTATTTGGATCCACAATTGATGCTCACAGAAGCATCTGTCATGAAATCAAATGATATACCACATTGGGCAGACCTGCTGCAAAATACCTCTTTAAAGTGTCAAAAATCAAAGATGCCACTTTGAATGACTAAGGTGTGTCTAGCCCACGTAATGGTATTTTCAAGTGTCTTATGTGCAAACTGGACAATGCAATAAAGAAGACCAGAGAAAAACAGATGCATTTGAATCCTGGTGTTGGCAAAGAATATTGAATGTACCATGGACTGCCCCCCAAAAAACAAGCAAATCTGTCTAGAAAAAAAATTAGTCAGAATTCTCAGAAAGCATGGATTGCAAGACTTCATCTCACATACTTTGGACATGTTATCAGGATAAACCAAATCCTGGAGAAAAATATCGTGCTTGGTAAAGTAAGGATCAGTGCAAAAGAGGAAGACCTTGGTTTATCTACAAGAATATTTGCTGGGTTGACACAGAGATTTCAACAATAGGTTCAAATGCAGTCCTGGTTGTGAGGATGGCAAAGAAGCAGGCAGCATTTTGTTCTGTCATACACAGGGTCACTATGAGATGGGACCAACTTGGCAGCACCTAATAACAACAAATGTACTCACCATCCAACTTTCAAATATTCACATTTCATGCTCCATTCACCCTAATTCTCACTGTTAAAATTGTGTCTGTCCTTGATTATTAGGTTAAATTCCTATATGAGGGATAACTTAGCCAAAGGGTATGTACATTTTGCTGAGTTAAAAGTTATGCACACTTGAAGGTTTTTAATGTTAGCTGCCGAATTACCCTCCAGAAATTTAAGCCAATTTCCATGCCAGATGTAAATGTATGAGGGGGTCTCTTTCTTTGTACCCTGGACAATAATGGGCATTATAATGTGTTTCTGTATCTTGGCCAAAACATAGAACTCTCATATTTTACCGTATTTTACCATTGTTTAATTTTTTTTCATGTTTATGGACCATTGTTGTTATTAAGTGCTGTTAAGTCAGTTCCAGCTCATAATGACCCTGTATAGGACTTCCAGGGAGCAGCTGGCTGGTGGATTTGAACTACCAAACTTGTGGTTAGCAGTTCAGTGCTTATCCTACAGCACCACACCAGTACTCCTATGGACCATTAGTACTTTATGCTTATTAATAATCTATTTCTAACCTCTTTATCCTTCAATATTAAGGATATTTATCATTGGTCACTGCTAATCACAAGGTCGGCAATTGAAACCCACCAGCCACTCCTTGGAAACCCAGTACAGGGTTGCCATGAGTCAAAAGTGACTCAGCGGCACTTTACAACAGCAATCACTGTTCATAATTGTTGCAACTATTTTTCCAGGTTGTTTTCTATTTTATTTTTGAGGGGCATTTATCATATGGAAATTTAAAATATATTACCAGCACACATGGGGTTGCCATGAGTCAGAATTAACTTAACAGCAACTGACAACCACAAGTACAAACCTACCATTTTCAATTTTTAAAAACATTTTTTCTTACGTGCTACCACGGAACTCTTGCAGGGAAGAAGAGTGAGACTGCACAATATTTGTACATTCTGCTCAACAACGGAATACTAACACTAATGCAGATTTTAGTGTCCTGGTATGGTGGTGTAGGATAAGCACTGTACTGGTAACTACAAGGATACTTTGGCAGCGATCTCAGAAGCTGTCTATGTTGACTTGCTAGAAGGAGCTACAGAATGCTATGCAAGATTTAAGACTCCCGAAGCCGCTCAAGCACTGATATAGATGCATGCACAGAAATTCAAAAGCAACACAACTGGAAACTCGAGGTCCTTTCTGGTGATCATGAGCAGAGGTATTGGCAGAAGATTTTGGTAGACAGACAGGCCAAACTGAATCAGCCTCAAGAAAAGAAAAGAGGTACTGAAAAGTTCATCACCAAAGCTGAAAGGATTAGACTGGCAAAGACTCAGCAGGCAAGTAAACACATTAGATTTTCTGAATATGATTGAAGAAAAAAAGAAAATGATATTTCTCAATATTTCATTGGATACTTGACCTATTAGGAAATAAATCTTTATTAAGATAATGTTACACAGTGTTGTTCTAAAGCCCATACATTAATGAAGAGCATACCTTGGTTCCTCAACTTGTAAATAAGACTTTTTTTTAGAGATAAGTACATGTATACTACAATTTTTGATTAATCTTGATTTTTTTTTTTTTTTTTTTTGGTCGAAAGGGTCTCCTGTTATAGCAACCACAAAGTTACTGAGCAAATAAATGTGTTTGACCATTATCAATTTTATTACTGTATTACAAACAAATACATAATTGTAAAAATAAAAAAAAATAAATTAAAATATATTCCCATATACAGTTATATATTTTTGTTGAGTACCACTAAGTCATTTCCAACTCATGGTAACCCTGTATAACGTTTCCAAGGCTGCAAATCTTTGCAGAAGCCAAAAGCCTCATCTTTCTTCCATAGAGCAGCTGGTGGGCTTAAACCATCAACCTTGTGATTCACAGTCCAGTGCTTCTTCTGCAGAGTCACAACGCTCCCCATAGTTATATATTGCTGTTGTTGTTATGTGGTTCTGACTCATAGCGACCCTGCACAGGGTTTCTGAGGCTGTTAATCTTTACAGGAGCAGAACGCCTCATCTTTCTCCCGCGGAACCGCTGGTAGTTTCGAACTGCTGACCTTACGGTTCGCAGCCCGATTGGTAACCACTACGCTACCAGAGCTCCTTATTTTGCTCCTATGACCAGACCAGCCCTGGCCATCTCAGCTAAATATATGCTTAGATTTCCTCTAATTCTCTTGTTGTAATATTTATGCTCTAACTGTTTAATTAACCTGAAATTCAATCAGACACATAATGTATAGTGAGTCCCAGAACAATTCCTTGTTATTCAGCTCCTTGACCAATGCCTAGTACAGCATCAAAAACCTCTATCTTCCAATGAGATACTGTGGTAGTATGAGAAATTAAATCCTCAAGGTTCAGTAGGCATGGACCCTATTTATAATTCTGCCTTTGCCTCCAAAGTTCAGTTTCTTCTGATATGTCCCTGGGACCCTGGACTAAAGACAGATTAAAGGACATGCTCATTTAGCAGGATCCCAGAGTCCCTCTGCCTTGGCAGCCTGCTCTCAGGGATCCTACAGAAGCGTCTCTTGCGTGGCTTCCCAAACAACTGATCGTGCCCTTCACAGCTGTGTTTACTGCCATGCGAACACCCCAGCTGTTCTATCTGACCAAGTCTGGGAGGAGGTGCCACTGAATTTTCCCACTTAGCACCTGCTCCCTTCACGTCAGAAGTGTGCAAACATCTCCACTCCTTTCCCCTTTATCACCTTCAGACACAGGAAAACTCACAGGTGTTTAGTTAGGTTCAGCCAGGAGCTTTGTTGTTGCTAGGAGCCATGAGGTTTTTTCCAACTCCAACTCCTCGTGAGCCTCCTGTGCTAGCCTCACAGTCGTTGCTATATTGAAGCCCATTGCTGCAGCCATTGTGTCAATCCGTCTCATTAAGGGTCTTTATCGTTTCAATTGATCCTCTTTCAAGAACAAACATTATGTCCTTCTTGGGGGACTGGTCCCTCCTGATAACATGTCCACAGTATGAGTCTTAGTTCTCTAGTACGACTGCAAGTGGATGGCTCTAAAACCCAGAAATTTATTCTCTCAGTTTGTTGTTGTTGTTGGTAGGTGCCATTGAGTTGGTTCTGACTCATATCAACCCTGTATAGAGTTTCTGAGGAGTTGCTGGTGAATTTGAATCACTGACCTTGAGGTTCCAACCGACCTTGTAGTCCAGAGCATTGTCCTGCAGTGACACACAGTTTAGGATACTAGAAATATGAGTTCAGAGTACTGGCTGTCTCTGTCAGCTCTGGAGAAAAGCCCTAGTCTCCTTTCAGCAGTTGTAGGTCCTATCTTCCTTGAAGATATCCATGTGTCTTGGCAGCAATCTTCCCCTGGGTCTAGGTGGTTCCCAGTGCAGGGACCCCAGGAACAAAGGGTCAACTCCACTCCTGGCTCTTCTTTCTTGGTGGTAGTAGGTCCTTCTGATCTCTGTTCACTTTTCTCTCCTTTTCTTTCTTGTAAGATAATAGGTGTTGCAGGTCATGCCCCAGGGAAACTCCCCTTACATTACACCAGGGCTGTGATGGAATTAAGAGCATTGTATTTCACCCTTAATTCTCTTACTGACTTATCATATAGGATCCCATCATGGGGGGCCATTACATAACTGCCAGTCATTGTCCAGCCAATCTAGCACATATTTTTGGAGGGAGACACAATTTAATCTATGACTGTAGATGAGAGGAAGTCTGACCATTGTTGCTTCTAAGGAGCATTCTCGTTGGATTGCTAAGAGATATATTTTTTTTTTTTTTATCTTCTGCAGTCCGTGGTCTATTCAGTATTCTTTGCCAACACCATAATTCAAATGCATCAATTCATCTTTAGTCTTCCTTATTCACAGTCCAGATTTTCCATGCATATGAAGTCATTGAAAATACAGGGGTTGGGTCAGGTGCACCGTAGTCCTCAAAGTGCCAAAGTGATATCTTTGCTTTTTAACACTTAAAAAGGGTCTTTTTCAGCAGATGTATCCTATGCAATACATCCTTTAATTCTTGACTGTTGCTTCCGTGGACATTGAATTGTGGATTCAAGTAAAATGATATCCTTAATAGGAACCTGTTGTTAAGTTGTTGTTAAGTGCTGATGAGCTAGTTCCAACTCTTAGCAACCTATAGGGTTTCCAAGGAGTGGATTGTAAGTTTGAGCTACCAACCTTACAGTTCAAAGTGACCATGAGATCTACTGCATATCCTATGGTGCCATACTAGGACTCCATTGGACCACAAAGAGCACTGCTAATTATGTGGTTAAAACCCCAACCAAAGTCATTGTCATCTAGTTGATTCTGACCCATAGTGAGTGAGCCTATAGGACAAAGTAGAACTGTCCAAAGGACTTTAAAGTTACAAGTCTTTACAGAAGCCCTGGCTGTGGTTTGAACTGCTGACCTTTCATTTAGCAGCCAAGAATTAAAACCAGCACCACACGGCTCCTTATATGTGATACTCAAAACTGACTCCTGGCCATCTAGTCTATTTGGACTTAGAGAAGGCCCTGTATAGGGTTTTCTAAGGTGTAAATCTTAACAATATAAAAAACAACTATACACAAGGACATCATCACCAGATAGAATACACAGAAGTCAAATTGACTACATCTGTGGAAAAAGAAGGTAGAAAAGCTCCACATCATCATCCAAAACAAGGCCGGAGCAGACTGTAGAACAGACCATCAATTGCTCATATGCAAGTTCAGGCTGAAGCCAAAGAAAATTAAAACAAGTCCACAAGAGCCGAAATATGATCTTAAACATATCCCACCTGAATTTAGAGACCATCTCAAGAACAGATTTGATGAATTAGACACTAATGACAGAAGAAAAGAGTTGTAGGATGACATCAAGAATGTCATAGAGGCTGAGGGAGCCAGCATTCACCGAAGACCCACCTGAAAGAGGGATGTCATCTGCATTTCCATTGAGGACCCCCCC
>NW_006408522.1:6359118-6369873 GCF_000296735.1 Chrysochloris asiatica
GAAACAAGCTATATGAATGGTTGAATGTGAAGCTGATGATGTGCCCTGTAAACTTTCACTCAATCCAAAATAAAAACATTTAATTAAAAAAAAAAAGAATGTCATAGAGGAAGAAAGCAAAAGGTCATTAAGAACACAAGAAAGGAGTGGAATGTGGGACCCTATCCAGAGAAGCAGCAACACCAGAGATGGAGACAAAGATGAGGACATGGAGAGAGAGAGCATCTGAGGACTCTAGACCCATGGAAAGAGAAAGGCTGTGTGCTGGCAACCAGGAGGTAGGCTTGCAGAATGTACCCTTGGGTTTTTAAATGATTATATATTCCTGTGTGGTTTTGTGTACACATCAAAAACAACAACAACAGAGGGAATAGAAGTAAATACTATTGAACAATGACACATGGAAGGGATTGTAATCATTGATATGAAATATGAGAGGATGGGTGCAAAACTGATGTTTTCCCATGTAAACTATCACTCAATAATGGCTTTAAAAAAAGTATCACACACTGCCAGAAGAATAAACAAATCTGTGTTGGAGGAAGTACAGCCAGGATGCTCTTTAGAAGCAAAATGACAAAACTTCGTCTCTCATACTTTGGAGGGACCAGCCCCAGGAGATGGCCATCATGCCTGGTGTTGCAGAGGGTCAACAAAAAAAGAGGAGGAACCCCAATGAGATTGACTGACATAGTGACAGCAGCAATGGACTCAAACGTAAAAAGCAAGTGTGAGGATGTTGCAGGACTAGGCAGTGTTTTATTCTGTTATGCATAGGGTTGCTGTAGGGATACAAGCTGAATGCTCCAAAATGGTCACACTAATGTCAACTCAAACAATATAGCCTAACTCTTCCCCCCAGGTCCAGCTATCTAAGAAGGAGTAGATGGCCCCATCCTCCTGCTATGCATACCCAAAGTCTTTGTTCTCTAGGAAGGAGCAGGCAGTCCTATACCTAGTGATTTTTCCTACCTTTTCTTTATTCTGCATACAGCCCTTAAATTCCCTGATGCATGTGAAGCTTGTATACTCCATGATATAAAAAGACCTTAGGCCACACTCCTTTCATGGAAAAATATTACTGTCCAGCTGTTTTTTTTTTGTCCTTCATCAGTAAGTTCCCTGCCGACAAACCATCTCTCTTTTCTTTTCTGTAATAAACTATTGTCTATCAAAAGAAAGAAAAGAACACAAGAAACAAGGAAAAGACCAAAATAGATGTCAGAAGAGACTCTGAAACCTGCTCTCCAGCATAGAGATGCTAAAGCAAATGGAAGAAATGAGGAGGTAAAAGAGCTGAACTGAGAATTTCAAAGGTCAGCTCAAGAAGACAAAGTCAACTATTACAACGAAATATGCAAAGACCCGGAGTTAGAAAATCAAAAGGGAAGAACATGCTCAGCATTTCTCAAGCTAAGGGAATTGAAGGGGAAAAAAAATGAAGCCTCAACTTGAAATACTGAAGGATTCTATGAGCAAATTATTGAATGATGCAGAAAGCATCAAAAGAAGATGGAAGGAATACACAGAGTCACTGTACCAAAAAGAAATGGCTGATATTCAACCATTTCATGAAGTAGTATATGATCAAGAATTAATGATACTGAAAAGTCCAAGGTACACTGAAGGCATTGGCAAAGAACAAGGCTCAGGGAATTGATGGAATACAAATTGAAATTTTCCAACAAACTGATGAAACACTGGACTGAACTCACTTATTTAAGCCAAGAAATTTGGAGGCCAACTACCTGGCCAACTGACCGGAAGAGATCCATATTTATGACCATTCTAAAGAGTAAAGAAAACAAAAATCCTCACTGCTGGACCAATGAACAACATGCATGTAAATGGAGAAAAAAATGAAGTTGTCAAAGACCTCATTTTGCTCAGATCAACCATCAACACTCATGGAAGCAGCAGTCAAGAAATCAAATGACCTATTGCATTGGGCAAATCTGTTGCACAAGACCTCTTTAAAGTGTTGAAGAGCAAAGATGTCAGTTTGAGGACTAAGGTGCACCTGATCCAAGCCACGGTATTTTCAATAACCTCATATGCCTGTGAGCAGTGAATAAGGAAGATTTTAGAAGAAGTGATGCATTTGAATTACAGTGTTGGAGGAGAATATTTAAAAGTACCATGGACCATCAAAAGAACTAACCAGTCTGTGTTGGAAGAAGTACAGCCAGAATGCTCCTTGGAAGCCAGGATGGTCAGACTTGGACTCTTACACTTCGGGCATATTATCAGGAGCCAACAGTCCCTGGAGAAGGACATCATGTTTGGTAAAGTGGCGGGTTGTTGGAAAAGTGGAAGATCACCATTTACATGGGTTGGCACAGTGGCAGCAACAATGGGCTCAAACGTAACAAGGGTTATGAGATGGTGCTGGACTGGGCCGTGTTTTGTTCTGTTGTGTATACGGTAGCTGTGTGTCAGTACAGACTTGATGACACCTAACACCACCACCAACAAATTTTAACAGGAGCAGAAAGCCCACCTTACAGTTAGCAGTCTAGTGCTTATCCTACAGCACCACCAGGGGCTCCTTATATGTGGCTGTTGTCAAGTGATGTTGATTTGGTTCCTACTTACAGCAACCCTGTATAGGGTTTCTGAGGAGTGGCTGGTGGTTTTGAACCACCGACCTTGACAGCAGTCCAGTGCTACAGCATCACACCAGGACTCAAATGTAATAATAGAGGGTAAAATCAAGTCTACAAAAATAAATAAATAAACAAAAAATGCACATGTTGATTACAATTATATAAAACCTTAACCTAAAGCAAACCAGGACTCCTGGTGTGGTGCTGTAGGCTTATGTGTCAACTGATTTGAACTGCAAGGTCGGTGGTTCAAGCTCACCAGCTGCTCCTTGGAAACCCTATTATAGGGTCACCATGGGTCGGAATTGACTCGACAGCACTTAATAACAACAAAGCAAACCTATATACAAATGAGTAAAAATGTCTGAAAAGATATAAAGCTGTTAACAGT
This sequence comes from Chrysochloris asiatica, assembly GCF_000296735.1. Lineage (NCBI taxonomy): Eukaryota > Metazoa > Chordata > Mammalia > Afrosoricida > Chrysochloridae > Chrysochloris > Chrysochloris asiatica. The sequence continues at coordinate 6,362,116 of NW_006408522.1, forward strand.
GTGATTTTCTTCCATTTGTGTGTCTTTTTCAAAATGTGTATCATACAGGTCTTATTTCTATAAACAGAAAAATAAGTTATTAAGAACTTCTATCCATAGCAATCTTCTGACCCAGCGTCTCCCGGTATATTAACTTTCAACCACACTCCTTGGTTAACCATCCCTGAAGTTTGTCCTCATCAAAATATTTCGTGTCAGCTGCCAGAGACAGTCCTCCTCTCCAGTGCCAAGTTGTGGTCTCAGCCCTGGGAGGACGGGAAGGAGCCTCCCGGTGGGTTAAGCTGAGTGACTACTTCCTTAACACTTTTCTCAGGACCAAGCAAACGCTAGGCATAGCTATACCCCGCAAAGATATGGATACTGGCAGCACAAGCATACGAGACTGTTTCACAGTCTTGCTGGCTGGTTTTTGATGTTTTTAATATACCCAAACAAAAAAACCCAAACAAAATAGCGCCCTACCCCCGAGTGCACTAAGAACTGACAGGCTTGGTTGTCCCGACTGCGAAGTACTCGGCCCAGCGGGTCGGCTCGTCAGTCCAGGGTCCGGCGCTCCCTCGAGACACCCTATACTCAAGGAGGCTCCTCACCGCTTGTGCACCAGGCGCTGGTCCAGTGAAGGGCCGGCGGTCCTAGCACAAGACCCCGTTAGCTGCCAGTCGAGAGCTAGCCGTGTCCTTCACCACCCACCACCACCACCGAGAGGAGCGCCTAGAGCGGACAGGCCCGCCAGCCGGACAGCTCCGCTCCTCCCAGCCTCCTCTATCCCGGAAGTGGATGCCCTGCGCCTGATCGTGCGCTGTCAGCTGAAGGAGTTACACGCTTTAGTTCTGCACGGGCTGGCCTTGCGAGAGAATCACCATGCCTGTGAGTGTGTACATTGGACTCTGGGTTTGTTTCGGACTTCTCTGTCTGGCGAAGGCTCGGGGAGGGGATTAGCCCGATGGGTCTCCGAGCCCATGGGTCTCTCTGCCATCTGTGGCGACGCGGCTCTGATGGCGCAACCTCTTCGCGCGTGGCGGACTTGTTGTGACTTGCCCGGGTAGTGCACCGTGTCAGGCCGTCTGAGCGTGGAGCGGGGAGTGCCCGGGCCGTCCCGGGCAGCGATCTAGAGTCGGTGGCTAGGAGGGGAACGTCTCCCACAGTAAGTGGTGGGCGTCCGCGAGTTTGAGATCTTGCTTTCCTGGCACTTCGTGGGTTTTGCCTTCAGCCTTCTCTCGGAGGCGATTTTCTGATTGGTTCTTTCTTTAAAACGCTCTACGCTGTTGCCTTACATATGAATTCCATTAAAGGCGGTCACGCCTCTGGCACTCAGAGGACTCGTGTCAGATCAGATGTTGAACCCGAGGGCCACAAACCACTCTCGTGTTGTCCTCCTCTTGTCCGCTTCAGCGATTTCTGCCAAAGCAATCCCGGGTCGAAGTCACGTTTTTACTTAGCATCGCACTTTTCTTGTTTCGAAACTTTTTTTTTCAGTTTAGTAAAGAAGAACGGCATTAGATTTATCATATGGTTTCCGAGCGTCAGAAAGCCCTTTTTATAAAGGGACTTTCCAAAGACCTGTTGCCGCCCAGTCGATTCCAGTATATAGCGACAGAGTGGAACTGCCCCCGTAGAGTTTCCAGGACTAAACATTAAAGGAAGGAGATCGCCACCGACCTTTGGGTTAGCAGCCTGGCGCTTAAGAACTGCGCCACCAGGGCTCCTTTTTATGGGGACTTGAAGAAGTCAGATATTATAAAAAGTATTGATGATGAATGTAAAACTGATGTTCTCCCATGTAAACCCACATAATTCACAATTAAAAACAAAAAAAGCATTGATGAAAGTTGACGCTTTTAAAAAATAATTTTTAAAGCTAGTATCCTTGACTGCTGAACATGATCTCTGTCATTTTTGCATGTAGTAACATGTTTTTATTTTTTAAATTCAGTTGGCTAGAGATTTACTACATCCATCCTTGGAAGAGGAAAAGAAAAAGCATAAAAAGAAACGACTAGTTCAAAGCCCAAATTCTTATTTTATGGATGTAAAATGTCCAGGTAAAATCTAAAATCTTAATTCTTTTCCTAAGGAAGGTTACTTTAGGGATTGCTAGCATGACTTGTATATTTAAATAATTAGGACCCATTGTTAAGTAGAAGTGAGATTACAGAACTGGAAATATAATAAGGAACATTTTAATAATAATTGAATGCAAACCATTATAGAAACATTTTGGGGGTGACAGTGAGAATCCCCAAGGGGCATTATATTTAACTTACTAAGTTTTTAAGTGTTCCAAATGATTTTTTACAAATGAAAAAAGTTTGTTGACCTTCAGTTTAATGCGTTGCTACCCAATATGGTGGCCTTAGCTGTGTGTAGCTACTAAGCACTTGAATTGTGACTAATAAAATGGAGAAGTTCTTAAAAGTGTAAAATTTTGAAACCAGATTTTGAAACCATAGTATGGAAAAGAAAACACTGAGTAATGTTGAAATATTTTGGAAATAATTCGATCAAATTTTTTTTCTTACTTTTTAAAATGTGACTAACTAGAAAAGTTAGCTACATATGTGGCTTGCTATTGGACAGTGGCATAGCGACTCTGTATAGAGTTTCCAAGGAGCTGCTGGTGAGCTTGAACCGCCGACCTTGAAGTTCAAACCTACTTAGCAGTCTTGTGCATTAACCCACAGGGCCACACAAGGACTCGATGGGTGTTTTTTTAAAAGAAACATTTTAAACAAGTACTAGTTTTCACTTTTAACATTGCCTCTTTTTTGGTGTTTTTTGTTTTTTAAGGTTGCTACAAGATTACCACCGTTTTCAGCCATGCTCAGACTGTGGTACTTTGTGTAGGTTGTTCAACAGTGCTGTGTCAGCCTACAGGAGGAAAAGCCAGACTTACAGAAGGTATGAGACAGTTTTTATCATTGCTAACTAAGCCATAGATAACTAAATGTTCAGAGGTTTTATCTTTATGAGTAACTATTTAATGATTAATATGAACATCTATCATTCTTTTTTCACATTACTGCAATATGAAAAACATTTATACAGTTTTCTATATACTATAGAATTCCAGTATTACAGATTTACAAAAGCATAAAGATATTTTATGGAGCTGTGAATTCTGTGTTCTTACAGGAAGAGTTTTAAGAGGATTAGCAACAAATCCAAGATCTATTTTGTCTGACCTGGTGATGAGATCTCAGTCTGAAGTCAACATATATAGTATGTTGAATTCAGAAGGTAAATTTAAGTATTGCTCTGAAAAGTATACTGGCAAGATTTCTGAACACTTTAAGTCATGCCATGATCTTGGAATTACTTTTATAAGAAAGTAATTCAGTATAGTTCTAAAAACTAAGAGTGTACCTTCTGATAGTATCCACTAAAGGATTTTAAGTGTTGAATTGAGGTACATGGCCTTGATAGCTTCAATTGTAACATTTAAGGACAAGTAACAATTAATAGTTACGTTAGAGTAGACCCAAATATAACAGATTATAACAAATGTCTGGTATAAAAAAGTAAATAGCCTGTATATGAATAGTAATCTAATAAGGACTTTTACTAAGTGTACTTTCTGTCACTGAATTAATAAAGATAGGTTTCTGTTTAATGTGCTCTCATGGTTCTTTCGCAGGTTGTTCATTTAGAAGAAAGCAACACTAATGTTCCTTACAACTTCCTGAATTTCTGTACGTCACAGAAAGCCTTATCACAGTAATTCCAGCTCATCTACCAAGAAAATGCAATTAACATTTGATTTTGTTGTAAAATACAGGGCAGCCATCTCATTTTGGTGTCAGTTTTTTCAATAAAGTTTTGGTTATGGGCAAATCTTTTTCTCTTCTGTGTGTGTGAGTATCCCATACATGTATTTTCTTTTGTAACTATGAAAACACAGTACATGGAAGTGCAGTAAAACCTACAAAAGCCAGAAACTCTGTAAAACAGAAACCCGTTACAGAAGGAAAATGAAACATTTTCCACTGAAACAAGTAATAGAGAAGTGGTAAGCTTGCATCTGTCAAAGGCTGAAAACATGCAAAAAAGCAAACCTGTTGAGTTCTGGCTTTCACAGGCTTCATTGTACTTATTTATTGAAATAACAAACAGTGTGGATTATGGATCTTTGATTATCTGGATAGTTCCAATGCAATCACATAAGACAGAGGCAGGAGAAGCAAGGTCAGAAAGAGATGTGACCATGGAAGCAGAATTTGGAGGGATGTAGAGTGAGCCAGTGAATGCAGGCAGTTTCTAGAATGCGGGAAAGAGACACATTCTCCCCTAGAACCTCCAGAAAGAGCACAGTCCCATTGTCATTTGGGTTTTAACCCCAGGAGACCCATTTCAGACTTCTGATTGTAAGAATTATGATAGTAAATTTGTATTTAAACCATATTTGTTACAGCAGCAATAGGAAACTAATATTTGCATAACTATTTTTAGCTGTATTTATAATCCGAAAAACAATTTTTAAGTAAAAACAAATATGGAATTTTAGGATTACAGCAATTATTCTGGCTTCTCATCTCCCAACCCCTCACTCATCAGATAGTACATATCAGTAACAATGATACTGGAGTCCTGGTGTGGGCGCTGTGGGCTAATGTGTCAGATTGCAAAGTCGTTTGAACTGCAAGGTCAGTGGTTCAAGCTCACCAGTTGCTCCTTGGAAACCCTATACAGGGTCGCTGTGGGTCAGAATCGACTCGATGGCACTTTAAAAAAGTGCAGTCTTACAACTTTTATGTCACTTGTTTTAGTGGAAAATAATTTTCCTTCTCTGACAGGTTTGTGCCTTACACAAGTTTAACTGTATAACCTTATAATCATCTAAATGACAAATATATATATAGACATTTTTGGCAGAGAATGGAGAAAAGGAAGAATACTTTCTCTATATTGCTGATGGTGAAAGGCATGTCATCACCTGATAACATTAAATTTTTCTAATGAGCAATCCCACACCTGAAAATCTAGAACATACGTATTTATATGGCAGCATTGTTGTTAAGTGCTGAGTTGATAACAACTTAGCCTGAATAGGGTTTCCAAGGAGCACTGGTGGGTTTTAATTGTCAATCTTGTGGTTAGCAGTCTAGTCCTTATCTGACTGTGCCACACCAGAGACTAAAAACAACTAGAAACGATAGGATAAGGCTGAAACAGTTAAAGTACTTTCGTACCTTGGACTCCCATGGCTTGGATCAGGTGCAACCTAGTATGCAAACTGGTATCTTTGCTTTTGAATACTTGAAAGAGGTGTTGTGCAGATTTTCTTAATGGAATACATTGTTTAATTTCTTGACTGCTGCTTCCATTAGTGTTGATGGTTGATCCAAGCAAAATGAACTCTTTGACAACTTGAACTTTTCTCCCTTTATATGGATGTTGTTTATTGGTCCAGTGGTGAGGATTTTCATCTTCTTTAATTGAGGTGCAACCTATACTGGTCTTTGTTCTTCATCAATAAGTATTTTAAGTCCTTTTCACTTTCAACAAGCAAGGTTGTATCATCTGCATATCACAGGTTGCTAATGAGTCTTCCTCCAATCCTGATGCCACGTTTTCATTCATATAACACAGCTTCTCGGATTATGTGCTCAGCATACAGAGGAAATAAGCATGGTAAAAGAATACAAGCCTGGTCCACACCCTTGCTAACTTTAAACTATCCAGTGTTCTGTTTGAACAACTGCCTCTTGGTCTATGTACAGGTTCCTCATGAGCACAATTAAGTGTTCTGCAATACTCATTCTCTGCATTGCTGTCCATAGTTTGTCATAATCCACACAATCAGAAACCTTTGCATAGTCAATAAAGCACAAGTAAACATATTATTGGTGGGCTCTCATTTCAGCCAAGATCCATCTGACATCAGCAATGGTATCCCTTGTTTTGATATTAGCAATCTTATCCCTCGTTCCACATCCTCATCTGAATCCAACTTGAACCACTGGCAGTTCTCTGTCAGTGTTTGTTTACAGTCGTTTTTGGATTATCATTAGCAAAATATTAGCTTCTATGAAGTATCGATGAATTGTTTGATGATTTCTGCATTCTGTTGGGTCACCTCTCTTTCGAATGGGCACAAATATGGATCTCTTCAGTCAGTTGGACAGGTAGTTGTCTTCCAAATTTCTTGGCAGAGATGAGTGAGTGCCTCCAGTGCTTCATTAGTTTGGTGAAAGGTTTCAATTTGTAATTCATCAGTTCCAGAGCCCTGTTCTTTGCCAATGCCTTCAATATATCTTGGACTTCTTTCTTCAGTGTCATTGGTCCTTTACATAAGCTATCTTTTGAAATGGTTGAACATCAACCATTTCTTTTTGGCACAGTGACTGTATTCCTTCCATCTTCTTCTGATGCTTTCTGCATCATTCAATATTTTGCCCACAGAAACTTTCAATTTACCAAGCGTGATGTCCTTCTCCAAGTCCCTGCTGATAATATGTCTGAAGTATGAGAGACAAAGTCCCTCCATCGTGGCTTCTAAGTATTCTGGCTACACTTAACTCCAACATAGAGTTCTTTGCTTTTCTGGCAGTTCGTGGTACTTTTAATATTCTTCTCCAACAACATAACTCAAAATGTGTCAATTCTTCTATGGTATTCCTTATTCGTTGTCCAACTTTCACATGCATACGAGGTTACTGAAATACCATGGTTTGGGTCAGGTGCACCTTAGTACTCAAATTGACATACTTGCTCTTGAACACTTTAAAGAGGTCTTGTGTAGCAGATTTGCCTAATGCAATATGTTTGATTTCTTGACTGCTACTTCCATGAGTGCTGATAAAGTGGATCCAAGGAAAATGAAGTCCTTGACAAGTTCAATTTTTTCTCCATTTATCTTGAAGTTATTTATTGGTCCAGTGGTGAGGATTTTTGTTTTCTTTACACTGAGGTGCAACCCATAGTGAAGGCTGTGGTCTTTGACCTTCATCAGTAAGTATTTTAAGTCGTCTTTACATTCAGCAAGCAAGATTATATCATCTGCCTACTACAGGCATTTAATGAGTCTTCCTCCAATCCTGATGTTACGTTCTTCTTCATATAATTTAGCTTCTTGGATTATTTGCTCAATATACAGATTGAATAAGTATGGCGAAAGAATACAATCTGGACACACGTTTCTTGATTTTAAACCATTCAGTGTCCCCTTGTTTTATGCAAACGACTGCCTCTTGGTCTATGAACAGGTTCTTCATGAACACAGTATTCTAGAATACCCATTTTCCAAAAGGTTGTCCATAGATTGTCATGGTCCAGAGAGTCCAAAGTCTTTGCATAGTCAATAAAGCACAGGTAAACATATCACTGGTGCTGATTTCAGTCCAGATCCACCTGATGTAAGCAATGATGGATCCCTTGTTCTTCATCCTTGTGTGAAGAAACAGGCATGGAACTCTGGTAGTCCCTGTCAATGTACGGTTGCAGACATTTTTTAATTATCTTTAACAAAAATTTACTTGCATGTGATAGCAATGATACTGTAAGATGATTTCCACATTCTGATGGGTTACCTCTCTTTGGAATGAATACAAATATGGATTGTCGCAATCAGTTGGCCAGGTAGCTGTCTTCCAAATTTCTTGGCATAGATGTGTGAGTGCCTCCAGTGCTGCATCAGTTTGTTAAAAGATTTTATCCTATCAGTCAGCATTGTACTTTAAGATAGATGTTAAAATGTTCTTTCTGATGATGAATGCCATGTCATTAGTCTTCAATTTGTCATTCCCAGCACAGTAAATCTTA
>NW_006408522.1:6371658-6384195 GCF_000296735.1 Chrysochloris asiatica
GAGGAATAAGGTGTGCCTGACCCAAGCCATGGTACTTTCAATCATCTCATTATGATTGCAAAAGCTGGACGGTGAATAAGGAAGACTGTAGAAGGTCTAGGTGTATAGTCGTGTTTTCTATTGTTTTTAAAAGGTATTTGCAATGAAAAATTCCTTGATCTTGCAAAATTCTATCATGTGATCTCCAACAGTGTTTCTATCACCAAGGCTGTATTTTCCAACTACTGACCTTTGTTTCCAACCATTACATTCCAATTTCCACTAATTATCAATACATCTTGATTGAGTGTTTAATCAACTTCAGGCTAAACAAGTTGGTAGAATTCTTCAATTTTATCATTACTGGCTTTAGCTTTTGGTATGTATATTTGAATAATAGTGGTATTAACTGGTCTTCCTTGTAGGCGTATGGATATTATCCTATCACTGACAGCATTATACTTCAAGATATATCCTTAAATATTCATTTTGATGATGAATGTGACACCATTTCTTTTTAATACATCATTTCCAGCATAGTAAACCATATGACTGTCATGTTCAAAATGGCCAATACCAGTCTGTTACAGCTCCTCTATTAAAAATCACTGAATTGTATAGGATACAAACTGTGAATTACATGTCAATAATTAAAAAACATACAAAATCAGGAATACAAAAAAACCTAATACAGATTTTGGTGCCTGGGAATGTTGTCATCATAAAAACCTAAGATGTGGGAGTTTGGAGTTAGAATTTGGAATGGAGTAGATTTGGAGTGGGTGGATGAAGAACTTTGAAATGAATGTTACTGAAATCCTGAAAAGCCTTAAAGAAAGTGTTTAGAAGCCTTTGAGGAGGTGCAGATGTGGACTTAAAGGAAAATAATGAAAATATTTTTGGATATCGGAGGAAAGGGGATTCATGCTATACTTGTTGTTTAAGTACGGTTGATTTGGTTCTGACTCACAGAGACCCTGTATAGGGTTTCCAAGGAGTGACTGGTGGGTTTAAATCGCCAACCTTGAAAATGAGGAGAGGCGAGACTTGACAGTGGATTGGGGAGAAGTGCAGTGAGGACCTCCATTAGTAATACTACAGAATACCAGATGAAGCAGGTTCAGGGGATGGTTCTAGAACTCTGAAGTACATGTAAAGGAATATTTAGAAAGCATTCCAGCTGTACTTCTTCCAAGACAAATTTGTGAGTTCCCTGGAAGCCCAATGGTATTATTTAATATTCTTTGCCAACTTCAAATACATCAATTCTTCTTTGGTCTTCCTTATTCACTGTCTGGCTTTTCACATGCATATGAGGCAACTGAAACTACCAAGGCTTGGGTCAGGCACACTTTCATCCTGGAAGTGACATTTTTGCTTTTTAACCCTTTGATCTTTTGCAGTAGATTTGCCCAATGCCAAACATCATTTGATTTCCCGACTGCTGCTTCTCTGGCTGTTGATTATGGATCCAAATAAAATGAAATCCTTGACCGCTTTCAGTCTTTTCTGTTTAGCATGATGTTGTCTATTGGTCCAATTGTGAGGATTTTTATTTTCTTTACAGTGTCTTTGATCTCATCAGTAAGGGCTTCATATCCTCTTCACTTTCAGGAGGGTTGTCTTATCTGTATGTTGCTGTTGTTGTTAGGTGCCGACCCATAGTGACCTTATGCACAGCCGAACGAAACACTGCCCGATCCTCACTACTGTTGCCAACCTCACTACTGTTGCCGCGTTTGAGCCCATTGAAGCCACCACTATGCCAATCCAACCTCATTGGGGGTCTTCCTCTTTTTCTCTGACACTCCACCTTACCAAACATGATTATTATGGGTTAATGATGAGTCCCTCTCCAATTGTGATGCCATGTTCTTTTTCACATAGTCAGTGTCTCAGGTTATTTGCTCAGCATACGGATTGCATAAGTGTGGTGAAAACATACAACCCTGATGCACACCTTTCCTGATTTAAAATAATTTAGTATCCCTTTGCTTTGTTTGAACAACTATCTCTTGGTCTGTGTACAGGTTCCTCATGAACACAATTAAGTGTTCTGAAATGCCTTCTTTTTAATATTAACCATAATTTGTCATGATCCACAGTTGAATGCCTTTGCATAGTCCATAAAGCACAAGCAAATATCTTTCTGGTATTCTCTGCTTTTAACCAAGATCCATTGGCTATCAGTAATGATATCCATTGTTCCACCTCGTTTTCTTAATCTAACTTGAATTTCTCTGTGGATGTACTGCTACAACCATTTTTTAATTATCCTCAGCAAAATCTGATTTGCATATATCAATGATATTGGTTTGATAATTTCTGCACTCCATTGGATCACCTTTCTTTGGAATAGGCAGAAATATCGAACTTTTCCAGTCAGTTGACCAGGTAGCTAACTTTCAATTTTTTTGGCATAGATGAGTGAGCACCTCCAAGTGATGTATCTGTTTGCTTAAACATTTCAACTGGTACCCTATCAATTCTTAGAGCCTTGTTTTTTGCCTATTATTTCAGTGCAGCTTGGACTTCTTCCTTCAGTACCATTGGTTGTTGAACACATTATCTCATGAGATGGCTGACTACTGCCCAATTCTTTTTGCTATGTTGTTGTTATGTGCTGTGAAGTCGGTTCCAACTCATAGTGACCTGCAAAGGGTTTCCAAGGCTGTAAATCTTTACGGGAACAGAAAGCCTCATCTTTCTCCCACAGAACAGCTGGTAGTTTCAAACTGCTGTCCCTGAGGTTAGCAGCCTGATTCATAACCACTACGCTACCAGCACTCCTTCTTTCTGCTCTAGTGACTTCGTATTCCATCTTCCTTTGATGCTTCAGATATTATCACAGACACTGAGTTCTGTCTTGTCCTTTCTCTCTTTTGGATCAGTTGTTCTGGGGAAAGCCAACTGCCATGCCCTTAAGACACTCAAGCAGTCCTACACAACGGCCCATACAGTGAGAAACTAAAGTCTCTTGCCAACACTAGTGAGGAACAGAGGACTAATGCCAGCAGCCATGTGAGTGAGCCATCTTAGAAGCATGGTCTTCAGTATCAGAGAAGCCTTCAAGCGACTGCAATCTTGACCAACAGCTAGTCTGCAACCCCAGTGAAGACTTGGTACCTGACTCACTCTGCCAAGCTACTCCCCAAACCCTGAGCTACAGAAACTGAAACAATGTTTGTTGTAACATGATAATTTGTTGTGTAGCGAAAGATAATGACTACACCATTCCTTGTCATTTTGTTTCTGCTGTCATTTTGAAAGAAAAGTATTTGAAAGCTTCGGTTAAATGGGATTTTCTTCATAACATTCAAAACCTACATATTTTTAATCAGAATATTTTATTTCAAGTGTTACCAATTTTAAAAAGTAAAAACAATACAGTTACTTCCCTGAGTATAAAGAACTAAGGTTACAATAAAAGACATTTACAAATGAAGTAACTAGAAGTACGTAATTCTCTGCATTCAATTATATTCTATCAAAAATGTAGACTTAAAAATCTTGTCTTTAGGGACATCAATGTTTCAAAAATCCAAAACAGCTCATTTTGCACCTATGGCCTTAGTATATGTGCTGCTGGAGCAAGCACGGCACCTGGGATGTTAAGTATCAATCAGATCTTTCTTTATCGAACTCCAGAGCAATCTTTAATGCAGTGCTATTGAGGCCGACAGACTGCATGTTGCATATGATAGACACAATGATTCCTCGTGGGGGCACCTTGTTATTTGTAGCCTCTCCATCCAGTTCTTCAGGAAGAACCAGCAGGACACTACTGGCACCCACTGCACCTCCAGTATGAGAGGCATACTGCCGCTGTTTCCTACAAGAACCATATGTTTGCTTCTTTTCAACAACACCCCATGCCATTGCATATTTACCCTCTCTATCCCAAGACATCTCTGTGTTAGGGACTGGTGTCCAAATCATCGCCATTGTTTCTGGTTTGAGATACCCAGGTAAAAGATTTTCATTGGAGTTCTTAAATAGCCCAACTTGGTAACCATACAGCATTGCATTCCCAAACTTTAGAAGGTCACCCACTGTAGACAGAAATCCACCACCAGCCCATTTGTAGGAGTTATCGACATAAGGTGTGTTGACCAGACGTCTCTTTTTGTTGTAAACATAAAATCTAAAATAAAATAAGAATATATTTTTATTATTCTTAATATATTAACAATATAATACTCTTCTGTTGACTTTACAAGATAATGAATAGGAAAATGACCATATGAGACAGCCTGTATTCAATGGGGTGATCATATATTCTCAGAACCAATCACTGACTTCCAGGGTGATTCAATTTCTAATGAGGCACAGAAAACTGACTAAATTAGTCTATTACCTTGTGAATTAAAGCATAAAAGTGTTGTTGGGTTTTTTTCCTGTTGACATGGCTGCCCATACTGAGGATACATAATTCTCTGCATTCAACTCTACTTTTAGTATGTGCAAAAATGTAATGGTTAATACTACAAATATTTGCCCTGCACATATACAGTTGGGTAAAAATTGCTAACCCGTGTGCTTAATGTTGAACTACGTGCCACAAGTGAATTTTGTAATTAAAAGTGTACACATAGGGATGTCCAGGCATAAGACTCATCTTTGTAAGGAGACTAGATCTTGGACAAAAGTACCACATAATTACTTGTATAATAAGCTGTGGTCCTTTCTGGCTGCAGTGGAAGAGGCTGGCATGGGCAAATCTCCTTTTGAATCCTAACTCTCATCCTTACTGTTTCTGTGTGGTGTCAAGTCAATTCTGAATCATAGTGACCCCCCAAAACAAAGCAGAACTGCCCCACAGGGTTTCCAAGGCTGGTACAGAAGCTGATTGCCACAGTTTTCTTCCACAAAAACTGATGAGATTCAAACTGTCAACTGGTGGGTTTGAACTGTCAGTTTTTTGGTTAGTAGCTAAGAGCTTAACAATTGACCCACTAAGGCATTCACCCTTACTAGTTACGCTTATTTAATACTCAGATGGTTCTTACTGTGTATCAGGTGTTGTTCTATAAGGACTATGCAAATATGAACTAATGTATTCTTGTAACAATGCTAGGAGGTAGGAATACTGCTATAATCCCCATTTTACTGATTAGAAAACAGGGCACAGAGAGTAGAAACAAGTTGTCTAAAGACACAGCTTGTAAATTGTAGAAGTGGATTCAAACCCAGGCAGTCTGACATCCCTATTCTATGCTGCCTTCTGCCTCAGCATCTTAATCTTTGTAAAATGAGGATAAAAATACCTTACTTGGCAGAGTTGTAAATGTGATGTATACACATTTAGAATACTAAGCATATTTCTGGTAGGTACATAATGAAATCTGGCTCACAAAGACCTACTCTTGGGTTTTCAGTTTGCTGACTCTCACATCTAGTGAGCTTCACCATCATTCTATTCCACCTATTCATCAGCACTACCAGACCTGAACCTCACCCTCCCTTAAATTGGGTTATTTCTAAGTCTCAAACTCAGAGACATTTCTTCCAATGACTTCCAATTCTCCCAACTCTCTCCCACTGAAACTGACCTCTCCGCTCGCACTGTGATCTCCTTTCAGATCCCTTGCCTCTTCCCTATCTTCTTTGGTCTTTTAATCCCTAGTGATTTCACTTGCTTTCTGCTTTAGCCTGAATGACATGATCAGCCATTTCAACTATCTCAACTGTGGCCTCACTAGAACCTTTGGGTTCTTCACTCTTAGACACTATATTAACCTATCAATTCTAGACAACCCTTTCCTTGGTCTTATCTGCTAAGACAGACAGCATAAATTTATACAATGAAGCCATTTGACTACACTTTATACTCTTGCTAAATGTTTTCATTGCTGCTACCAAATCTTTTCATTCTCTGTTTATTACCTGGTATATGCTTCATGGTGTCCTGGTGTAGAGCTGTGGGCTAATGCGCTGGATTGCAAAGTCATTTGAAACACAAAGTCAGTGGTTCAAGCTCATCAGTCACTCCTTGGAAACCCTATACTGGGTCACTATGGGTCAGAACCGACTCAACAGCACTTAACAACAACAATGTATTCTTCATAACACCTACTTCCAATCTCTTCTACTCTCAAATCCCCACCTTTCAGCCCCAATCAGCAGATAACAGTACTTTTTTGTTTTACTGAAAGGATTAAAGCCATTCATACTAAGCTAGAATCAATATATTTTCCATGCTTCAAAAAGTACATGGAAAAATTTCATTATCTTTTAATTCAATTTTTCCATGTACTTTCTGAAGACCCCTCATATTTATATCATCCATTCTTTTCTCCTTCTCTTATGTTCATTTAAGATGTTTTCCTCTTGCTTCTAAGATTAATTCCAGTACCTGCATCTTTGTCCATCCTTGCTCCAGCAGATATACTTCCTAGCTGATTCTATCTCCGTGCAATCTGCTCTCCATACAGAAGCCAAAGAATGTCTCCTGAGTCTCCCATCCATTTGGAACCAGCCAATGGCTCCAATGTAAAGAAAACAAAAATCCTCACCAATGGACCAAAAAACAACATTCTTATCAATGGAGTAAAGATTGAAGTTGTCAAAGACTTCATTCTTCTTGAATCAACTATCAACACTCAAGGAAGCAGTAGTCAAGAAATCAAACAATGTATTGCACTAGAAAAACTGCTGCACAAGACCTTTTTAAAGTGTTGAAGGGCAAGGATGTCAACTTGAGGACTAAGGTGCGCCCGACCCAAACCATGGTATTTTCAATAACCTCATATGTCTGTGAAAGCTGGACAGTGAGTAAGGAAGACATTAGAATTGATGCTTTTGAGATATGGTGTTGGAGGAGAATATTGAAAGTGCCATGGGCTGCCAAAAGAACCAACAGATCTGTGTTGGAAGAAGTGCAGCCAGAGTGCTCCTTGGAGGCCAAGATGGCCAAACTTCATCTCTCATACTTTGGACATATTGTCAGGAGGGAACAGTCACTGGAGAAGGATATCATGTTTGGTAAGGTGGAGGGTCAGAGAAAAAGAGGAAGACCCCCAATGAGATGGATCAGGCAGGTGGTATCATTGATGGCGTCAAATGTGGCAGTGGTAGTGAGGTTGGCCCAGGATCGGACATTGTTTTGTTCTGCTGTGCATGGGGTCGCTATGAGTCAGTTCCAACTCGATGGCACCTGACAACAACAATTGACATTCATGGAGTCCTGGTGTGGTGCTGTGGGTTGATGTGCCAGACTGAAAAACTGTATGAACCACAAGGTCAGTGGTTAAAACTTACCAGCTGCTCCTTGGAAACCCTACACAGGTTCGCGATGGGTCAGAACCGACTCAACAGCACTGAACAACAACATTGACATTCACACATACGGGTGGTCTATGAGCAGGAATATCTGGTGGACTATTTGCAGGTAAGGTAGTATGTTAGAGAATGCATTCTTGTGTGGGGCTACTCAATGCAACACAGAACATTTAGGATTCTTGGACCCCACCCCATTGAGTATAAGTTTTATTACTGTTGTTAAGTGCTGTCAATTTGGTTTTGACTCATAGCAACCCTGTATACGGTTCTTGAGGTTGTTTATCTTTGCTCTCTTTCTTCTGTGGAGCAGCTAGTGGGCTCAAACTGGTGACCTTGTGGTCTGCAGTTCAGTGCTTATTGAACTGCCTAGAATCCTCTCCATTACAGAGGGTCGCTTCCAAAAATTCATGAAAAAATGGAATTAAAAAGATAATGAAATCTTCCCACAAAATTTTTGAAGTTCCCGCATATATATAAAGAAAGCACTTTTTGTATGTTTTTACTATTATTATACATGAGATTTTCTTGAATGTAACCATTGTGAAAACAGCAAAAAGATCAAACTCAACTTGTCTCAAACCTTACCTTAAGTTAGCCACTGTTTTAGAAACCACGTCACCAAGAGCATGTTGGAACACTGATACAATTCACTGTCTCAATCTGTATTTGCAGCTGTCACATGCACAGTGCTTTTATGTATTAAGATGTTTCTGACTACGTTATTATGTTGTCTAATATTGCTCTAAGCTAACGTATTGAAATAGTAATTACTTATTACAGATTGCTGTGGCTAAGTGCCGTCAAATCAGTTCTGATCCATAACAACCCGTAAAGTTTCCAAGGAGCAGCTACTGAGCTTGAACTGCCAACCTTTAAGTTCAAACAGACTTTGTAGTCCAGTGCATTAACCCGCAGCACCATACCTATTGCAGATTACAATGCTTTTATTTCTTCTTTACATTTCAGTTAGAGTATGGTTTATTTTCAGAACTGAGTATAGTTTATATTATTTTGTGACTCGCTGTCCTGTATAATTTAGGCCCTGATTACCTTTTTTACCTGAGTACTTTATACCACCAGCTTATCTTGCTTTTCATGCCAGACTTTTCTGTACTTATAACAAGGTGAGCGAGTTCGCCTTATCATTCATGCCTCAGCCTAACTGGGATGGCTTCAAACAGGCCTTAATCCAAACTGCATTTGAAACAGACCTCCTCCATGCCCCCTTTCCCTATTTTACCCCACTGCCCTCTTTCATTTTATTTATACTAATATCTGAAATTTGTAATTATTTGTTTACATGGGTTTTTTTTTTATCTCTTCTCATAGATTATAATTTTCATAAGGGCAGGAAGCTTATCTTCCTAGTTTATTGATGATTCCTCTTCCTAGAACAAGATTTGCCATGCAGTATATATTCATTAAGGAGCTCTGGTAGCGTAGTGGTTACGAATTGGGCTGCGAACCTCACGGTCAGCAGTTCGAAACTACCAGCTGTTCTGCGGGAGAAAGATGAGGCTTTCTGCTCCAGTAAAGATTTACAGCCTTGGAAACCCTGTCCAGGGTCGCTATGAGTCAGAACTGACTCCACGGCACACAACAACAACATATATTCATTAAATATGCTGAATAAAACAAGTGTTGTTCATTAGACAAACATTTAAAGAGGACACCTTGCAAAGCATTAAGAGGTTAATAAACTATGCAATGTGGCTGCTCTTAAAGGGGCTAGGTGAACTGCACTTCTCAAACTTCAGTGCACCATAAAAAACCACCTGAGAATTTGGGTAACACATAGATTCTGTTTCAACAGGTCTGGTGAGGCCTGAAATCAGCTCCCAGAAGCCCTGGTGCCACACTGGCTACATGCTAGGTTGGTGGTCTGAACCAATCAGCTAGCAGCTCCATGGGACAAAGATGGGGCCTTCAGCTTCTGTCAAGACTCCAGCCTTGGGAACCCTATGGGGCAGTTCTGCTCTGTCCTATAGGGCCAGTATGAGTCGGTACTGACACCACGGCCACAGCTAACCAGCTCCCAGGTGATACTGCTGGTTCCTGGACCACAATTAAGAAACAAAGTCATGGGATGACTAGCAAGTTGAGTGTGAGGAATCTTCAACACAGTGAGAATGAACATTGTTGAAATGAGTTCGAGAGAAGGCCAGGCACATTCTGGGAACTAGGTAGTTTGGCTGAAGCCGAGGGTGAGGGTTTGAGGAGGAAAATGGCAAGATATGATACTGGAAGTACAGACCATTAACTTTTTGTGCCATGCTAAAATCTTCAAGTCCTTCACCTTAGCTCACAAAATGCTCACACTTCCTGCTTCCTCTGTCCTCCTGGATGGGGGAGGGGTGGTCAAAGCTTTTATCATTGCTACAGCTCCTGGTAACCAGTCCTTTCTCACTCCTGTCAAGTACTGCCAAACTCCAGGAAATAAAATCCACAGCTGCTGCTTCCAAATACTCACTCACGTTTCTCCATTCTTCTTTAGCTTCTTAAAATCTCTATCACTACCGTGCAGTTCTCACAGATTATCTAAGAGCCTCTAGTTTCTCCTTTGCAGGAAGGAAGAGGAATAACTGTTGTTGCACAGAGGAGATTCCAGTCACTGAGATGAATTAAAGTGTGTGAATTGTTGGATGCAGAACAGATGATCTGCACTATAAACCTTTACTCAATTCATAATAAAGTTACCAAAAAAATTCATTCTACTGCTTTCTGGATTGTTTCCATGGCAAAGACTGCTACTTGACACTCTAGAATCAATGTTTCTATTCTTCCACTTAAGGGGACCACAATTTTATTCAGTATAACAATATACCTAGCTAAAACTATAACTAAATGTGCCCTTGTGACTAAAATTCTGGCCAAACAAATGAATACTAATTTTGGGTGGGATTCCAGAGAAATACCTTTAAACAGAGAATAGATACTAGAAGGCATTATTAAAAATATAAATATATATGCACAGAGAAATGACAAAGAACATAAATATTTACTCAGGATATTAATAACTAGAATTTCTTGGTCAGAATGTTATAAACAGACTTCAAAGTTGGGAACATTTTAGTCCCTGAAAAATGGTACTATAAAACAAGTGAACAGAAACACGCATTTACTAGGGTTTACTTTAGGGTTTTTTGTACTTATTGTTAGAAAGATTCCTTTTCCTCCCTGAACTCCTTACAAAGTTGGTGTTTTTAGACTCTTAAGAATTTATAAAAGCAGAATCAGAGTTGAATTTCAGAGGTTCAAATACATACTATTCCAAGTAAAAGAAAAATAATCAAATGGACAGGGCACTTTTCTAGGTTAACAACAGTTCCTTCTCCATTAAAAAAAAGAAAACGCCACTGTAGTAGAGTTGATTCCAACTCACATCGCCCCTCTAGGACAGAGGAGAACTAATGCCTTGGGTTTCTTTATAGGTGCAGACAATCGCATAGTTCTCTCAAAGAGCAAATAGTGGGTTTGAACAGCCAACCTAGTGGTTAGCAGTCCACTGCTTAACCTGCTGCACCACCAGGAGTAATTTTCTCCATTTAGTGGTGTATTTTATTTCAACAGCCGCAATAACCTCACTACTATGAATCAACAATCCATCTTACTAGAATCATTTAACAATACTAAAAAAAAAACAAAAACCCCAAACAAACAAACCTAGAGCTGATAGGAACCTTTAGCCCTAGAAATGGAACCCCACTGCATTTTGACAAAGAAGTGATAAAATGCCCTTCTACATATTCTTGTTGTTGGGTGCCAGCCATTTAATTCCAACTCATTGTAGGCATTCATTATCAAATGCCTAGATTGACATCAAAATAAAAGTGATACATATTGCCATCTGTACTAGAGAATTTTTTTTTTTTTTAATATTCAACTGCTAACTTCTGGTATTTATCCATTTTGCTTTTGCTTCCCTGTAGGATATAATGTTGAACCTAAAAATAATAAACATCAGGAATCTAAAATGGTTGAGAACTATCAAAACCCACTGTCATCCAGTCGATTCTGACTCCCAGTGACCCCTGACAGCACAGAGCAGAACGTCCCTATAGGGTCTCAAGGATTGTGCAGCTTTGTAGAAGCAGACTGACACAGCTTTCTCCCAAGGAGTGGCTACTTAAAAAATTAACATTCACTGCTTGCTGCTAACCTAATTTCTTTTGGGCTCCCTAAAAATCTTTTAGGCCATAGACTGATTTGTAATGCACATTTAACCCTTTAAAAGAAGATGGTAATTTAGAAGAAATTTCATCTGTTATTTCTTTACAAAAGTGCCTTTAAGCTATTTGTAAAGTGTATACTAACTAATAGAAACATGCAAAGTTAAAGTAAAGCTGATTCATGACATGTGTAACCTTTCCATCAACAGTCCACTTCAGAATGGAAAAGAAAGCACAACCATAAAGCTCCAATCGAGCATTAGCTTCAAAATTCTAGCCCAGTGCATCTTTCACAATTACTAGCAAAAATCAGGAAATTTAATATTGTTTCATTGAAATAGTTTTCAAAGTTTTAAAAATTTTCAACCCACAGTAAATACATTCTTCATTTTGACTGAATATACACACGCACTCTCTGAAGCAGAAGTTAATAAAATAATACAGCAGCAGAGATTGCTGGTTATCCACAAAACCTATTCTTCTCTTCCTCCTTATTAACAGAATTATAGCAATACACGTATCTGCTCAGCTAGAAACTGTCTTTCCTAGCCTCCCATGTAGCTAAGTGTGACCATATGGCTCAATTTTGCCAACACAACTGAGCAGCTGTGAAGTGTGCCACTGGCAGGTCTGGACCTTAAGACATCAAGTCAGTGTTCCGTGCACTCTTCTGCCCTCTCCTAGGAGAGCTGGGACACCAATGGGGTTGTGACCTAGCTGCAGTCATACAGATGGAAGTGGTACAGTCCAAAGCAATTGGGAGGTTTTATCATTAGTCATTCTGCTAATGATAAAACTCCAAACAACAAACAACAACAACAAAAACTAGCTATATAACCTGCAGTTTGAAAACTACTATACTAGGGGGGAGAAACAAAAGTGAAAAGAAAAACATCAGTAAAGCAGAAAAATACTAAACAAACGGAATGATTTTAACCACAACTAATCAAGAGCTGAAATGGACTGGTATTGAGCATTTTGAATCTGACAACTATCTATGCCGGGAATGACAAATTGAAGAGGAATGGTGTTGCATTAATTGTCAAAAAGAACATATCTAGATCAGTCATGAGGTACAATGCTGCCTGTGATAGGATAATATCCATGC
>NW_006408522.1:6385485-6397302 GCF_000296735.1 Chrysochloris asiatica
GGATTCAGAAGAGGCTATGGAATGAGGGATATCATTGCTGATATCTGACAGATCTTGGCTGAAAGCAGAGAATATCAGCAACATGTTTACCTGTGCTTCACTGACTACTCAAAGGCTTTTGATTGTGTAGATCATGAAAGCTATGGACAACACTGCAAAGTATGAGTATCCTGGAACACTTAATTGTGCTAATGAGGAATCTGTACACGGACCAAGAGGCAGCTGTTCAAACAGAACATGGGAACACTGAATGTTTTAAAATTAAGAAAGGTGTGTGACAGGGTTGTATTCTTTCACCATACTTATTCAGCTTGTATGCTGAGCAAATAATCTGAGAAGCTGGGTTATATGAAGAAAAACGTGGCATCAGCATTGGAGGAAGACTAACAACCTGCGATATGCAGATGACACAACCTTGCTTGCTGAAAGTGAAGAGGATGGAAAACATTTACTGACGAAGATCAAAGAGCACAGCCTTCGGTATGGATTACATCTCGATGTCAAGAAAACAAAAATCCTCACCACTGGACTAATGAACAAAATTCTTATCAACGGAGAAAAGATTGAAGTTGTCAAGGACTTCATTCTTCTTGGATCAACTATCAACACTCATGGAACTAGCAGTCAAGAAATCAAACGACGTATTGCATTAGGCAAATCTGTTGCACAAGACCTTTTTAAAGTGTTGAAAAGCAAAGATAACAGCTTGAGGACTAATGTGCACCTGACCCAAGCCATAGTATTTTCAATAACCTCATATGAATGTGAAAGCTGGACAGTGAATAAATAAGGAAGACCATAGAAGAATTGATGCATTTGAGTTATGGTGTTGGAGGAGAATATTGAAAGTGCCATGGGCTGTCAACAGAACCAATAGATCCATTTTGGAAGAAGTGCAGCCAGAGTGCTCCTTGGAGGCCAAGATGGCCAAATTTTGTCTCTCATACTTTGGACATATTGTCAGGAGGGACCAGTCACTGAAGAAGGATATCCTGTTTGGTAAGGTAGAGGGTCAGAGAAAAAGAAGAAGACCCCCAATGAGATGGACTGGCCAAGTGGCAGCATCGATGGACTCAAGCATGGTAACAGTAGTGAGGTTGTCCCAGAATCCAGCAGTGTTTCATTCTGCTGTGCATAAGGTCGCTATGGGTTGGTACCAACTCAATGGCACCTAACAAAAACAATCAAGAAATAACTGAATCGGTCATTTTACAAACTTCTTGTCTTCCTAACATTTGATGACTTCTCTTTCAACTACTACCTTCATTTGCTCTTTCTAGATTACAACTTGTTTCTAAGACTTTGCTTTACAAGTATTTCTTCCTCTAAAGATAAAACTCCAAATTACTTTTAAGGGGAAACTGAATCGTGATTGCATCTGTTACACTGCTCAACTTAATTCTTTCATTTTTTGAAATGTCACAAAACTTTCTCAGCAAAATAAGCTCAAATATTTACAAAACAATGAGACCATTTTAAAAGGCAGTGAATTCCAATGCTTCCATGTGTGATTTTGAAGTACACCAGTTCAAACGAGGACTCTGAATTATAAATCATTGAAAAAAACCCTCCATAACACAAAGCATAATCAAATTTTAAAGTATTACAAAGCTAAAAAGCTAACTAACCCTTTTTCTAGAACAAGTGTCGTTGTTATGTATTATTGAGTCAGTTCTGACTCATAACAACCCTGTTAAGGGCTTCCAAGGGTGGAAATCTTGGCGGGAGCTGAAAAGTATAATTTTTCTCCTGCAAAGCGGCTGGTGGGTTATAACTGCCAATCTTGTGGTTTGCAGTCTAGTGCTTGCCCTACATATACATAGCCACTTCCTTCTGAATCAAACTATAGAATTATCTAAAATCAAAGCATTTTCCCCTCTTAAGAATAAAAATTCTAGTTACTTTATTAGTCAGTACTGAAAAGCCTTTCTAAAAATTGTACCATGAGCAATTTAATTAGAATATTCATTCATATCAAATAAATTTACATAAAGTAACTCCAATTTGACATTTTACATTTAAAAGCTATAAAAGAAAACTGGGAGAAACTATGGTTTACTAAGTCTTAGCCCCTATAACTAAAAACTGCCTGAGTACAAATACTAAAGAGTACCTAATTATAAAAGGCTTTTTTAGCCAGATTTTTTAAATGATCAATTATTTTTGATGGCACTTAGACAATGTTTTTATGCTATACTAAAATTTTATTAAGCCTTACTATCTGGCACACAGCAGGGGTACTTCATATCAGAAGAGCATTTTAATGTTCAGTGTTATATCAGAGAAAATCAAACACAAAACTCTTTGATTAAAAGTATAAACATAAAGCTAAGCAACTTAATAGCTGTTTGCCCATAGAGTTTTCTTTTACCTCTAGATATTCTTAATATTTTTAAAACAAGGTACTAAATAATGATAGTAACAGATTATAACTCATTAAATAAAATAAGAACCTATGAGTGCATATTGATGTGGATAAAATACATAAATAAGAGGGAAAGGAAATAATTTTGTTATAATAGAATCCCATCTAATAAATACAGAACAAATGATGGAATTAGAAAATTACCACTTGGCAATCATCACCAGTATGAAAGTTTGAATACAGAAGGATTTATACAGTCTCTAAGTATTTCTCTAATAACACACATTGTTAATTACAATGGGAAATTTTTACAGTGGAGAAACCAGGCAAGTACCACTTCAACAAAGTAATCAAAATCACCAATAATGGGACAAACTGATATCATATGTCTCCTGTTATGATCCATCATCACTTATGTGCAATTCCTATCAAAACTGCCTAACCTGAATCTAAACATGAGGAAACATGAAATAAACCTATATTAAAGAACATTCTATTAAATAAATGGTCAATATGCTTCAAAAATGTTAATATCATAAAAAGAAACGAAAGACTGAGGAACTGGTTCCTAATGAAAGGTTATTAAAGAGACATGCCAATTAAATGTACTATGTGATCCTGGACTGGACTGGACCGTTCCCTAGAAGTGTTTTCCTCTCTTTTTGATAAAAGACATTATTATCTGAACAGTTGGCAAAGTATGAGAAACTTCTATAGCTTAAATAAAACATTGTTATCACTGTCAGTTTCCTAAAAGTCCTTGTTAATAGACAATACACGTTTAAATATCTAGGGTTAAAAGGGTATCATGTCTACAGCTTACTTTCAAATAGTTTAGAAAAAATTGCACAGATAAAGCAAATGTGACAAAAATGATCACATTTGGGAAATTTTTGGGTAAAACATACAGGGATTCTTTGTTTTATTCTTGCAACTTTTCCAGGAGTCTGAAATAGTTTCATAATCAAAGGTAAAATGAGAGAAAAAAATAAAAGGGAAACAAACATGGACTAAATGATAGAAGAAAAAGATTGATCAAAGAGAAAGTTATATTAGATGCCCACAATAGGTAAATTTTTGGTTTAATTACCAGTGTACGGGAATTATTACTGCTGTCTTTCTTTTACGGATCTTCAGATACTTTACACACACACTGTATTTTTCTCACCTTATAGATGGGAAACAGACATATTTGCTTCCAAATGCTTCAAGTTGACTGTGGAGTGCTGACCAGGAAATTCAGACTTTAGCTGGTAACACAGTGTTAAGCTGTAACATAGGCCGACCTACCAGAAGGCATTCATTTACCTTGCTCTATTGTAAATCACCGGCTCATTTTCCTCCTGTACAGTTGTCAGCATATCCAAGTCATGGAATATTTTCTGCATATAGTCCAAATATTTATATCCTGAAGCTCTTTCTACTATGGCTGCCAATAGGGTATAGCCAAAAGTTGAATACAAAAACTGACTACCTTGAGACATCATTGCAAAGGGGAAAAAAAAGAGAAAATGCTTGATTATTATTTAAAAACATGTAAAACATTTTCTCACACAAAGCTGTCACACCTTTAAAATCCTGAATACTTTAATTCAGCATTTAGAAAACAAGATCAGAGAACATATCAACAAACTGCATCAACTTTGTAATGTTCCCACCTATTCCTTGTCCTTGATATCAAACCCAAATCAAACCCACTTCCACTGAGCCTATGACTCATAATGACCCAATACGACAAGTAGAACTGCTCAGTAGGCTTTCTGAGACTGTAAGTCTTTATAGGACCAGACAGTCACCTCTTTCTCTAGAGGAGTGGCTAGTGGTTTTAAACTGCCAATCTGTGGTTTGCAGTCCAATGCTTAAACCACTGTGCTACCAGGACTCCAGACACAAGAATAATAAAAATGATGGTCAGCATATTTAAAATTTCATGTGAATCTGCCCTTTTATATGGCAATGACATACACAAGCAATTCCTATCTCAAAACAAAACAGAATCTCTCAAACTGGTAACACAGGATAGTGAAGAAGAGCAAATTAAATTTTTTGAGTCAACTATTTTGTTTTTACTATACCTTCTAACTGTTGTTTTCAAGGCATGAATAGGCATATCAGTTCTTATGTACACATAAAATATATTACACACAAAAACCTTCTTTCAAATATATTTTAAAATCTATATATTGTATCAAATATACTTTTATATCATTGTATTTTAGAAATTTAAAATCATATAATCTGCACTAATAATGCATTGGAATCTTACTTTTTAAGGTAAAACCCATGATAATATTTTATTTACCCTTTTTATCTATATGTATATAATGTCTATTCAAAGCCTGCCGAAGAAAGACAAGGCTTTCTGCTCCTATAAAGATTTACAGCTTTGGAAACTCTATACAGGGTTGCTATAAATTAGCACTTGACAATAACAACAACAAATATCCATTCATGGTAAAAGAACCCACACATTAAAAAAAATGAAAGTAGAGTAAATGTACATAAACCTATCAGAAATTTAAAGATACTAAGTGCTCTTAGTATGCATCATACAAACAAACCCCTGAAAATATACAAAAACAAAGATAATTATTTTTGTAGATTAGGTTTTTGGGAAATAAAATGAGGCTGATAGACACTAAATTTCTTTAATTGTTGTTAAGTGCTATTGAGTCAGTTCTGACACACAGTGACCCTGTATAGGGTTTCAAGGAGTAGCTGATGGGTTTGAACTGCAAACTTTGACGTTAGCAGTACAGGGCTTATCCTAACAGTGTCACACCAGGTCTCCTATTTTTTCAATAGGCACAAGATAAATTGAGCAATTAAATTCCAACTAAATGCTAAATATCAGCAATACTTTTTCATGTCCACTTTGGCCTACATTTTATTTGGGTGACTAGTAAGCCAATGCTGCTATCATTGCTAAGTGCCCTTGAGTTGGTTCTGACTCATAGTGACCCTATACAGGGTTTCCAAGGAGCGGCTGATAGTTCTCCATAATTTGTCCACAAATGGCTCGATACCGAGACTCAGCTCACTGGCTGGGTTGTCTTCACTCAGTGAGGCTGGTGCTAAATCACCAGCCTGAATGCTAGGTGTGGTGTGAAGTACAGACTGAGAGGCAGGCACTGGACTGGCAACAAATCCCAACTTATAATCATCAACCTCATCTATCATTTTGGATTTTATGATAATTAATACTTCAATAATGGTGACTTTGTTAAGAGAATAAATTAACACTCACCAGGTTTAAAGAACAAAGGGTCATTTTTAAATAATCTTAATGATTCAATTGACGTTTCAAACTTTTCTTTCAAATATAACTCGCCTTGTTCAAAATCATTCTTTTTCTTGCCAGGCTTTGAATTCCGACCTTTGGCTTCATTATCCTGCTCTGTTTTAGCTTTAGCAAAGTCATTATTTTCATTTCTTTTGCCTCCTTTTTCTTTCAACTGTTTTTCTTGGTCAGATTCCATTGTCTCTTTCATCATTTTCAAGGCTTTATAAGCTTTCTCTTCTTTCACCTTTTTCATGTCCTTTTCATAATGACGGATTCCACTTAAATGGGAAATCAGTAATCTTGTTGTGACAGAAACCTAATTGTAAAAACATGAGAATTTGATTACGGTATGAAATGGTACAACAAAGAATTAGTGACCTTGGTCCACTGCCTCAGTAATTTTTACCATTTTGAATTGCAGCTGGAAAAATAAGTCAATCAAATTGCAGAAAAATACCCATTTAGTTATCATCTCGGTTAAGAAGAAACAAAACAAAAGCACTCTGATTAAAAAGACAATTTAAAACATCCAAAAATCCTATGAAACACTTTGAATATAAATTCTACCATAAACTAGCATGCCATTGGTAAAACAGACGGTGGGTTTCATTACCTTTTCACCTTCATATTCCTTTTCTGGAAATTCAGGAACATAGTGTTGTACTGGAATATCAAGATTCAGTTTTCCTGTTTCCCACAATTTGGCAAGAGCAACCATGGTGAGACTTTTGCTGATGCTAGCAATTCTCATAACGGTCTCTGGCTTACACGGCACACGGTTCTCAACATCAGCATAACCTAAACCTTCAGGAAGAAAAAGCAGAAAGTCATCATAATACATATTTAAACTTGTCTTCTCAAGCTACTCTTAGAAATCTTTTGTTTAACTCTTATACTTCATCATTTCTCCCATCTGCTTTAGCTACTCTGTACTTAAGAGCAAGTTCCTGAGTCTCTTCTGCTTCTGGCATCCATTTGGTCTTTTCCTTTTTTCCCCTGTGTTTTTAAAATAACTTTTATTTTCTTCATGTATGATTTACTGGATCATCCAGTGATCAAATCATATCTATTCTTGAGATGGTCTCTAAATTTAGACAGATGTATTCAATGTTCTACTTTGGTGGTCATAAACTTTCTTGTTTTCTTCTGTTTCAACTTGAACTTGAACACAAGTAAATGATGGTCTATTCAGTTGGCCCCTAGCTTTGTCTTGACTGAAGATACTGAGTTTCTCGACTGTTTCTTTCCACAGATGTAGGTGATTTGAGTCCTGTGTAATTCATCTAATGAGATCTACATATATAGTTGTTGTGTACTGTATATCTAATGCAGAATTCTATCATATGACCCCCAGCACTGTTTCTAGCATGACGACTGTATTTTCCAACTGCTTATCCTTCTTTATAAGGAGCTCTGGTAGCATAGTGGTTACGAATCAGGCTGCTAACCTCAGGGTCAGAAGTTCGAGACTACCAGCTGTTCCGCAGGAGAAAGATGAGGCTTTCTGCTCCCGTAAAGATTTATAGCCTCAGAAACCCTGTACAGGGTCGCTTTGAGTCAGAACTGACTCCATGGCATGTAACAGCAACAAATCCTTCTTTAGGTTTCTAATGTTCACATTCTAGTCACCAGCAGTTATCAATGAATACAAATTGCATGTTTGATCAATTTCATTTTGCAGCAAGTCATCAGTGTGTCGGTTTATCATACTTATGTCTCCATGTTTGCTTTGACGCAGGAAGCTATTTCACTACTATTTCATATACCATCAGGGTGACCCATGGTTCACAGGTTTCAACAGAGCTTCTTGACTGGGGGAGATTAGGAAAGGCCTGGTGATCTATTTCTGCAAATTAGCCAATGAAATATGGATGACAACATTGTCAAATATGTTACTGGACTGGTAGCCTTTCATGTTGGAAGGCACTCAGAATATGACTATGGAAGAGCTGTCTCCTCAAAGCAGAGTCAATCTTAATGCTTAGGCATGGATAGAATAAACCCTTTGTGACCTTCATTTGCTGATGTGACATGACTCAAAAAAAAAAAAAAAGAAGTATCAGCTGCAAACACTTATTATATAAATCAGAAAGTAGAATGTAGCATATGAATCAAAGGCAATTGGAAGTTGTAAAAAATCACATGGAACACTTAAAGATGTTCTTAGTCACTGTTGTTGTTAAGTGCTGCTAAGTTGGTCTAATACACTGGGAACAACGAATTGAAAAGGAATAGCATTGCATTTATTAAAAAGAACATTTCAAGATCTATCCTGAAGTGCAGTATAGTCAGTAATAAGTTAATAAGTATATGCAAAGAAGACTAATTAATATGAATATTACTCAAACTTATACATCATCCACAAATGCCAAAGATGAAGATACTGAATTCTTAAAATACTGAATTCTTAAAAGGTACTACAACCTTGGAATGACCAATTAGACCATTTGTGTACAGTAGAGAAGTAAATAAAGTTATAAAATAACCCTTTGATAAAATCCAAATAAACCAACTAACCCACTGACACTGAGTCAATTCCAACCCTTAATGACCCTGTAGAGGGTGGTTTCCCAGGCTATAAATTTTTATGGGAGCAGAAAGTCTCATCTTTCTCCTGCAGAGCAGCTGGTGGGTTTGAACTGCTGATCTTGTGGTTAGCAGTCCAGTACTTATCCTACAGCGCTACCAAGGCTCCTTATCCTTTGATAAAAGTATCATAAAATGAATACAAATATCTCTCCCCAAACTTCTTTTTATTAGAAAACACAGCTAAATTTCTGCCTAGTAGAAAGAGTAATAGAGCAGATTGCAGGCTCTTTAACAACAAGGAATTGTGTATATCCCTAGCGCTCGATGCAGAATGGTGTTATTAGATGTCACAGAGTGGGCTCCAAGTCACAGCGACCCTGCACACAACAGAATGAAACACTGCCCTCTGTGCTATCCTAACGACAGTAGTTTGAGCCTATTGTTGTAGCCACTCGATCAATCCACCTCTTTAGGGGCATTCCTCTTTTTCATTGACCCTCTATTTTACTAAGCATGATGTCTTTTGCACAGAATTATTGTTGTTAAATGCCATTGAGTTGGTTCTGACTCATAGCAACTCTGTATAGGGTTTCCAAGACTTGTATATCATTGTGTGAGCAGAAAGCCTCATCTTTCTCCCCAGGAGCAGCTGGCAGACTTGAATCACCGGCCCTGTGGTTAGTATTCTTTGTACAGAATTTATGTTGTTGTTAAGTGCCGTCTGTTGGTTCTGACTCATAATGACACTGTATAGTGTTTCTGAGGAGCAACTGGTGGGTTTGAAGGGCCAACTTTGCAGTAGGCAATCCAGTACTTATTCTACAGGACCACACAGGGACTCCTTGGACATAATGTTGTTATTAAGTGTGATGGAGTCAGTTCCGACCCACAGAGACCCTGTAGAGAACTCCCGAAGCTTTAAATCTTTGTGGGAGCAGAAAGAATCATCCTTCTCTCGTGGAGCAGCTGGTGGGCTTGAACTGCAGACCTTGTGGTTTGTAGTTCAGTGCTTATCATATGGAGACACCATGCTCCCTTGTACAGAATGTTGTTGCTGGTAAGTGTCTTTGAATCAGTTTGACTCATTACAATCCTGTATAGGGCTTCTGAGGAGCAGCTAGTGAATCTGAACCACCAACCATGTGACTTAAACAACTCTGTGGTCCAATGCTTATCCTACAGTGCCATACCAGGACTCCTTCTACAGAAGTGTTGTTGCTGTTGGTAAGTGCTGTCATGTCAGTTCCGACTCATAGTGACCCTGTATGGGGTTTCTGATGAGCAGCGCCACACCAGGACTCATTGTACAGAATAGGGCTCACTAAATTGTTGATAAAAAATTCTCATCTAGCCATAAGGGTTAACTACAAATTATTAGTTTGTAGGACCAAAGAAGCTTTTAGACATACAATATACAGTTTTTTCTTGACCAATATATCATAATAGAAAAGTGAAGTCCTGGTGTGGAGCCATTGGTGGTTTAAACTCCATACACAGGGTCACTGTGTCGGAGCTGACTCGTGTTAGTTACAACAATAGAAAAATGAGGGCAGAAGAAATAAGCCATCTTTTAGACTCCAACGTCACATTTTAAATCTTGCTGTTAGAGAAAACCAAATCCCTTATTCTGTTAGATATTTTTTTCTCCACAATATACATGATTTTATGTAAACCGAATAGCATTTCATGGGATTCATTGCAAGCAGCAAAACATTGTTTCATTAATCAAATGTCATAAAACAAGCAACTAAATCAACACTTTTCAGAGCCCACCTTCGGACCAGACTTCTTTTCCATCCACAGAAACTCCAACCACTATGCCAGGTGCACCCACCTCATCCTTTGAGTCAAGGAAAAAGACAGTTCAGTTCAGCGAGAGGCTAGGTAACATTCCTCCTTCACATCCTGCCCTTACACAAGGGGCCTTCCAGGTGTCAACCTTCCCCTAGGCCCCGCCCCCGGGGTAGTCCCCGCCTTCACCACACCCCCAGGCCATAGCCACGCCCCTAGCATGAGCTCCGCCCACATCAGCTGTGGTCTTGCCTCCCCACTAACCGGCTAGGGGTGTACCCGTCGGGTGGGGGTGAAGTGGGAGGTGGGAAGGGTTGGGGAAAAGTGGGACGGTCCCCGAGGCGGGCGGTGACCTCCGCCCAGACTTAGGCAACCCCCGGGAGCATCTGACAGGGCCAGGAGCTGGGGAAACGGGAAGTCTCTCTGAAGTCCAGGGTGGGGTCTGTTCGGCCTGGGAGGAAGACCCCTGGAGGGTCCCATTGCGGTCTGACGCCAAGGGAGGTCTGACGCCAAGGGACGGCCGGTTAGGGAAAGGGTGCGGGTTCCCTGACCACCCACACCTTAATCCTATGCAGGAGGTCCCGGCTGCTCTCGATGGCTCTGGCGAAGCGCTTATTGAGGGGGGTCGTCGGGGTCTGCGAGGAACACTGGGCGAGGGGCTGCTCCAGCTGGGGCGGCGGCTCGGTCAGGGGCGACACCTCGGGGTCGGGGACGGCGGGGAGCGGAGCGGGGGCCGCGCCGCTCAGCCCACCGGCCAGCTTCACCCCGAGCGCCAGTCCCAGCCCCAGACCAAGGCCCCCGACCCAGCCGTGGCCCAGCGGCGGCAGTCCGGCGCGCTGATGGACTCCGCGCAGCCCGCAGCCCCGGGCCCAGCCCCCGGGGGTCGCTGCCCGAGCCGTCACGGCAGACCGGAGCCGGTACATGGCGTCTCTGGCAAGCCCGAAGCCACAACGCTCGTTCCAGCCAGGCGGGCGGCGGCAGCGCGAGGGAGGGGAGGGGCTGCGAGGGAGGGGGACGCGGAAAGGCGGGGGCGGTGACTGCGCCCAGACGCTAGCAGTTGAGGCCCGAACCCGAGCGCCGATCTCATCGAACCCTTCCTTTCGCTTTCCTTTTTGTTTACTGGTCTCATGCAATTCCTCTTTCTTGTTTTACTTTTTTCTGTCTCCCCTTAGGAGAAGACTTCCTAGTCCCCGTCTTCGACGGGAGTTCTAGCCACACCTTCTTATTCCTCAGTGTAACACCTTCTTAATTATACATTGTATCATTTATCAAATTTGATTTATCACTAGACTGTGACCTCCCTGGAGATTTGTGACTTTAACTTTTTTTTTTTTTTTTATGTTTATTGTGAATTATGTGATAGTTTACATGGGAGAACATTAGCTTTACATTCATCGTATTGTATATCGTTTCATTGCCATGGTTACAATGCCTCCATGCATCATCAACCATCCAAAGGGTATACACTACAAGCCTGCCCTGGGTCGTCAGCACACAGCCCCTCTCCCTCTCTGGGTCTAAAGTCCCCAGCTGCTCCATCTCTCAACATCATTGTCTCTGCCTCCATCTATCTCTGGCATCATTGTTTCTCTGGGTAGGGTCCCGCTGCTCTCTGCTCTTCTCCCTTGATGGTCCCAGGGACCTCCGCTCCTAGACTGCAAAGTCAATCACTCCCCTCCTTGCTACAAAACATCTACCTTTATATTTCCAACCCTCACAATCAGTCCTGATAATAATTATTCACTATTATATCACAAGAGACCTATCTGTATTTCTTTTCATCAGCCCCACCTATTCAGATTGGATACTACTCAGTGGAGATTCTACCTTCCTCCATGCCCTCTGGATC
>NW_006408522.1:6397834-6399543 GCF_000296735.1 Chrysochloris asiatica
AGAGTCACTGTGAGTTGGAACCAACTTGATGGCACTTAACAACAAGAAGGACAGCACCTGGCACACAGAAGGTGATCCTTTCCTCTCCAAACACTCTTTGTTTATCTCTCTTGTTATCTCTCCACCCTTTATGCCTCCTTTCAAGTCCTTTCATTTTCCTAAACCCACCCACTATCAGGGAGAGGATTCCAACTTACAGCGAGTCTATAAGACACAGTGAAGTCCCGTTGTGGCCGTAGGATAAGCACTGGACTGCTAGCTCAGTTGGTCGTTCAAACCCATCAACTGCTCCTCAGAAACACTATACAGGATTGCTATGAGTCCTAAACGACTAGTCGGCATTTAACAACAACAACAGGACAGAGTAGAACTGCCCCATAAGATCTCCAAGACCGTGCATCTTCATGGATGCAGATTGCTACATCCTTCTGCCTCCTGACACTGACCCTGAACCCAAAACCAAACCACTACTATGAATGGATTCTGCTTGAGGGAACAGACAGCCTCATCTTTCTTCCTCAGAGAAGTTGGTGGGTTGGAACTTCTTACCTTTTGGAAAATAGCCCAATGTGTGAGCCATAGCGCCACCAGGGCCCCTCCATTTCCCTAAGGTCCTTTTGAAATGTCATACTCCTGGAGGTCCAGGTCAGACCACATCAAACATAACTTATATCCAGGATATCCATCTACTCATATGTTGTTGTGAAGTGCCATTGAGTCCTCATGACTCATAGTGACACTATAGAGTTTCTGAGGAGCAGCTGGGGAGCTTCAAATGACGACCTTGCAGTTGAAAGTGACCTTTCAGTCCAGCCCATTAACCCACAGCACCCCCCACATATATACACTGTATATTTGTACACTATGTATAAATACATTGTATATACATACTGTGTGTATGTGTGTATATATATAGCTGTTAAGCTGGTTCCTTCATAGAGGTTTCTGAAAAGCACCTGGTGGGTTTGAATCACTGACCTTGAGGCTGGCAGTTCAGTGATTAGACTACAGCGCAACATGAGGATGGCTAAGCACTGAACTACCAGCCACAAGGTCAGCAGTTCAAACCAATCAGCTAGCTGCTCCTTGGAAACCTATACCATATGAGTCATAACTGACTCTAAGGCAATTAACAACAACACACATATATTAGCCATGGTGGCATTTGCTAACTGCATGGTAAGCTATTCAAAGTCGCCAGCTGCTTTGCAGGAAGAAGATGGGGATGTCTTTTCCCATAAAGATTTACAGCCATGGAAACCCTACACAGGGCCATTATGAATTAGAATCAACTATGGTAGTGGGTTTGGTATAAATATATATATGTTGTTGTCATGTGCTATCGAGGCTGTTCCAACTCATAGAGACCTTTTGCACACTAGAACAAAACACTGCCCAGTACAGTACCATCCTCACAATTGTTACTTCTGTGCCATTACTGCTGCGACTGTGCCAACCTCATTGGGAGTCTTCCTCTTTAATGTTGACCCTCCAATTTACAAAGCATGATATCCTTCTCCAGGAACTGGTCCCTCTTGATAACATGTCCGAAGAATGAAACATGAAATCTTCCCATCCTGGCTTCTAAGGAGCGTTCTGGCTGTATTTCCTTCAACACAAATTTGTTTGTCCTTCTGGCAGTCCACTGCAATTTTAACAGTCTTCTCCAACACCGTAATTCAAACACATTGATTCTTCTTCAGTCTGCC
>NW_006408522.1:6411824-6413163 GCF_000296735.1 Chrysochloris asiatica
TTATATGAAGAAAAACATGGCATCAGGATTGGAGGAAGACTTATTAAACAAACTGCGATATGCAAATGATATAACCTTGCTTGCTTAAAGTGAAGAGGACTTAAAATACTTACTGATGGAAGATTAAGGAGCATAGCCTTTGGTGTGGATTACATTTCAATGTAAAGAAAACAAAAATCCTCACCAAAGAACCAATAAACAGCATTCTTATCAACAGAGGAAATACTGAGGTTGTCAAGGACTTCATTCTTCTTGGGTCAGCTATCAACACTCATGGAAGCAGTAGTCAAGAAATCAAATGATGTATTGTACTAGGCAAATCTGCTGCATAAGACCTTTTTAAAGTGTTAAAGAGCAAAGCTGTCAGCTTGAGGACTAAGGTGCGCCTGACCCAAGCCATGATATTTTCAGTAATCTCATATGATTGTAAAGCTGGACAGTGAATAAGGAAGACAGTGATACATTTGAGTTATGGTGTTGGAGGAGAATATTGAAAGTGCCATGGGCTGCCAAAAGAACAAACAGATCTGTGTTGGAAGAAGTGCGGCCAGAGTGCTTCTTGGAGGCCAGGATGGCCAAACTTCACCTTTCATCTTTCATGTTGTTGTTGTTGTTATGCGCCGTGGAGTTGGTTCCGACGCATAGCGACCCTGCACAGGGTTTCCGAGGCTGTAAATCTTTACGGGAGCAGAAAGCCTTATCTTTCTCCCATGGAACAGCTGGTAGTTTTGAACTGCTGACCTGTGGTTCACAGCCTGATTCGTAACCACTATGCTACCAGAGCTCCTTTCTCTCTCATACTTGGGACATACTGTCAGGAGGGACCAGTCGCTGGAAAAGGATATTGTGTTTGGTAAGGTGGAGGGTCAGAGTAAAAGAGGAAGACCCCCAGCGAGCTGGATTGGCAAAGTGGCAGCATCGATGGGCTCAGGAATGGCAACAGTAGTGAGGTTGGCCCAAGATAGGGCAGTATTTCGTTCTTCTGTGCATAAGGTCGCTTTGAGTCGGTACTGACTTGATGACACCTAACAACAATATCAATAGGGAGTTTAAACAAAAGAAACTTGTAAAGGGAAAGAAAGTCAGTCATGAGACTGGGGAACAAGACTCTGAGTAAGGCTCTTTAGATAAGTTTCCCAATTTAACTGCTCAGAATTTGAACCAGGAGTCCAGCTCACACCCCTGACAGAAGGCTATAAAAAGAAAAAGCCAAAAAGCTCCTCTTCAATCACCAGGTGGAAGCCCATTCTTATCTCTCTGTAAGGAGATGTTGTTGTTGTTGTTGTTAAGTGCCGTCGAGTTGGTTCCGACCCATAGCGACCCTGTACAGGGTTTCCGA
>NW_006408522.1:6414203-6435933 GCF_000296735.1 Chrysochloris asiatica
TGTGGAACATCCATACCATGGAATGCTACTCAGCAATGAAAAAAAAATGAACTACTGATACATGAAACAATCTGGATGAATCTCAAGAGAATTACACTGAGTGATAAGACCACCGTCAAAGGCGTGTATCTGTAGGATTCTATTTACATAACAATTTTCAAATGATCAGATTAGTGGTTGTCAAGGTTTAAGGAGGGGATAGGAGATAGACAGACGTGGATGTTGCCAAGAATAGAAAGTAAGTGAGATCCTTGTGGTGATAGAAGTTTTCTGTATCTTAACTGTATCTTGGTTTCAAAATATTGTACAATAGTATTACAAGCTTACCAATGGGGATAGTGAGTGAAAGGTACACAGGATCTCTGTTTCATTTCTTAAAACTGCATGTGAATCTATAATTATTTCAAAATAAAACAATTATATGAAAAAGTTATGTGATAAGAGTCAAGATGAATATTCTAAAACAATTATATGAAAAAGTTATGTGATAAGAGTCAAGATGAATATTCTAAAACTCACACACAGTTAGAGTTTGAGTCTATCCCCAACTCAGAATGCTTTAAAGCTCCCTTTGCCAATAGGAAAAAGTCCAGACCATTATGGTTAGGCAGATAACCTACTGAGAAAAATTGTTATTAGTTTTTGTTCTTCAGAATAGGGTTCAGTAAACAGGAATGATTTATAATTCCCTGGCTTCCTTGGTCTCTTGAGTTCTGAAGATCTGGGTTTTTCTTGATTCTCGAGGTAGTAATTAACAGCTGTAACTGATTGTTTGAGGCAGCTCAGTTCACCAAAGTATTCACCTAGAAGGTTCTGTTTTTTCCAGTAATTGCTACCTGCTGGTAATGGCCAAATCTTTTTCTCCATTGGATGGAGAGGAACTTTAGTTATATATCCATATGATCCAATCATTTTCCAGTCATATTAGTTATTGAAACGGTGGGATTTTCAGTTCCTTAGGGTACTATTTCCTCTTTCAAGTCCAGTTTGCTACCCTCTAGGAGAAGGGACATAGGAGGAGACCTGCCAAAGCTTCAGAGAGGCCCTGGCAGAGGCTGAGTGGGGATTATGTAGGGAGGGGCTGATTTCTTTCTTTCATTCCCATGGAGTCCCTGTATGATGAAAAAGGTTAACCTGCTAACTTCAGTGTTACAGGTTCAAATTCTGCAGAGGTATCTTGGAATAAAGCCCTGGCAATCCATTTCAGAAAAATCAGTTCTTGACATCTCTATGGATCTAGTCACTAAACACATGAAAAGATCTTCAGTGTCATTAGCAAAACAAAACCACGATGACATACCATTTTACACTGACTAGGATTGTTAATGGATAATGAATAAAAAAGACTGCAGAAGAATCTATGCATTTGAATTTATGGTGTTGGAGAAGAATAGTAAAAGTATCATGGACTGCTAAAAGAACAAATTTGCCTTGGAGGAAGTTCAGCCAGACTGCTCCTTAGAATGGCGAGACTTAGTCTCTCATACTTTGGACATGTTATGAAGAGGGACTAGGACATCATGCTTGGTAAAGTGCAGGGTCCTAATAAGATAGATTGCCATAGTGGCAGCAACAATGGATTCAAATGTAGCAACAGTTGTGAGGATGGCACAGGACCAGGGAGTTTTTCGTTCTGTTGTGCACAGAATCGCTATGATTTGGAACAGACTCAATGGCAGCTAACAATAACAGCAAAGATAGCTAAGATGAAAAGACAGAAAATAACAAATGTTGGTGAGGATGACAGGAAATTGGAACACTTAATCTACTACTGGTGGGAATGCAAAATGGTAAGCCCATGTGGAAAACAATGTACGACTACCATTGTTGTTATCGATGTTGAACCATTTCAGGAGATACCATATGATCAAGAGCCAATGATACTGAAGAAGGAAGTCCAAGGTGCACTGAAGGAATTGGCAATAAACAAGGCTCCAAGGAATTGATGGAATACAAATTGAAATCTTTAAACAAATTGATGCTGCACTGGAGGCACTCACTCATCTATAGCAAGAAATTTGAAAGACAGTTACCTTGCTAACTAATTAGAAGAGATCCATATTTGTTCCAAAGAGAGGTGATCCAGCGGAATGTGGAAATCACTGGACAATATCATGAATATTGCATTCAAGTAAAATTTTGCTAAAGATAATTTTAAAACAGCTTTAACAGTACACTGACAAGGAACTGCCAGAGGTTCAAGCCGGATTCAGATAAGGACATAGAAAAAGGGATATCATTGCTGATGCCAGATGGATCTTGGTTGAAAACAGAGAATATCAGAAAGATGTTTACCTCTGCTTTATTGACTACACAAAGGCTTTTCATTGTGTGGATCGTGACAAGCTATGGGCAACAATGTAGAAAATGAGTATTCTGGAACACTTAATTGTGCTTAATTGAGGAACCTGTGCATAGACCAAGAGGCAATTGTTCAAACAGAGCAAGGGAACACCAAATGGTTTAAAATTAGGAAAGGTATGCACCAGGGTTGTATTCTTTCACCATATTTATTCAATCTGTATGCTGAACAAATAATCCGAGAAGCTGGATTATATGAAAAAAAGTGTAGCATCAGGGTTGGAGGAAGACTCATTAACAAATATGCAGACGATACAACCTTGCTTGCTGAAAATGAAGAGGACTTAAAATATTTGCTGTTGAAGATCAAAGAGCACAGCCTTCAATATGGTTGCACGTCAGTGTAAAGGAAACAAAAATCCTTACCACTGGACCAATAAACAACATTCATATGAATGGAAAACAGACTGACATTGTCAAAGACTTCATTTTGCTTGGATCCACAATTAATACTCATGGAAGCAGCAGTCAAGAAATCAAAGGATGTATTGCGTTAGGCAAATCTGTTGCACAAGACCTCTTTGAAGTGTTTAAAAGCAAAGACGTCAATTTGAGGACTAAGGTGTGCCTAACCCAAGCCATGGCATTTTCAATAACCTCACAGGCATGTGAAAGCTGGACAGTGAATAAAGAAGACCTTCAAATGAAATGCAGAAGGGTCACTTGTGATACAATAGTGAATGATTGTTATCAGGACTGATTGTGAGGGTTGGAAATGTAAAGGTAGACGTTTGGTAGCAAGGAAGGGAGTTGTTAACTCTCCAGTCTAGGAGCAGAGGTCTTTGGGACCATCAATGGAGAAGAACGGGACCCTACCCAGAGAAGCAGCGAGGCCCAAGATGGAGGCAGAGACGATGATGTGGAGTGATGAAGCAACTGGGGACTTTGGATCCAGAGAGGGAGAGGGACTGGGTCCTGAAGAATGGGGTGGGGTGGGGGTGGGAAGTGTAGGGGGAAGGTTTATAGGGTATACACTTTGGTTGGTTGATGATGCATGGAGGGGATTGGAACCATGGCAATGAAACGATATATGATGGACTGAATGTAAAACTAAAGTTCTCTCATGTAAAAATCATATAATCACAATAAAACATGAAAAAAATAAAAAAAGAAGACCTTCGAAGAATTGATACATTTGAGTTATGGTGTTGAAGGAGAATATTAAAAGTACCATGGACCCCCTAAAGAACAAACAAATCCATGTTGGAAGAAGTATAGCCAGAGTGCCCCTTAGAAATCAGGATGCCCTTTAGAAATCAGATTTTGTCTCTCATACGTCAAACATATTATCAGGAGGGACCAGTCCCTGGAGAAGAACACATCATGCTTGGTAAAATGGAGGGTTGGAGAAAAAAAGGAAGACCCCCAAATAGATGGATTGGCACAGGGGCAGCACAGTAGGCTCAAAGGTAGTAATGATTGTGAGGTTGACGCAGGACGAGGCAATGTTTCTTTCTGTTGTGCATAAGGTCACTATAAGTTGGTACCTATTGACAATAACAACAACATTGTTGTTATTGTTAAGTGCTGTCAAGTTGGTATCGACTCATGGAGACCCAGTATAGGGTTTCTGAGGCTGTAAATCTTTGCAGGAGCAGAAACCTTCATCTTTCTTTTGCATAGTGGCTGATGAGCTCAAATTGCTGACCTTGTGGCTAGCAGTCCAATGCTTGTCCTACAGGGTCACAGTGATCCCAGAACTACCATATAACCCAGCAATTCTATTTATAGGGATATACCCAAGACATGTGAAAGCAGACACACATTGCAACACTATGCACAATAGCCAATAGGTTGGAAGCAAACTAACTGCCCGTCAATAGATGTGGATCAACAATATGTGGTACATACATACAATAGAATACTGCTCACCCAGGAGAAGAAATAAAGTATTGATATAGGCTACAATAAACATGAAACTGAGCTGATGCTGAGCTGGAAGACATTATGCCAAGTGAAATATGGCAATCATAAAAGGACAAATATTGTATAATGTCACTCAGACACAATTATATTTACGTATATAATTTATGGGGTGCTGACGTGGCATTGTAGGATCAGCACTGGATGGCTATCCGCAAGGTTGGTAGTTCAAACTCACCAGCTACTCCTTGAAAACCCTATATAGGATTGCTATGAGTTGGAACTGACTTGACAGCACTTAACAATACACACACACACATATACGAGGGTTAGTAAAAAAAAATATTCGCATTCCGGTTATATTAAAACGCCTGTCCACATCCACGCCTGATGACAACATTGAGCGTGCACATGAAATGTTTCTGTTGAGTAGATAAGTGACAGTGGATTATGTGGCAAATCATCTGCAAACAGCCAGGACTCTGCCTATGAAAGAATCCATGACAGACTTAGGTTTTGAAAAGTTTGTGCGAGATGGGTACTGAAACAACTCATGGAAGTGCATAAACAGAAGTATCTAGACATTTGCATACAAAATTTGGACCAGTACTAAAAGGAAGGTAAATTTTTCTTTAACAAACAAAAAATAATTACTGGTGATGAGACATGGATTTGTTACTATGAGCCTGAGAGTAAACGGCTGAGTATGGAATGGAAACATCCTCAATTGTTGACCAAGAAAAAGTGCAAAAGTCAACCATCAGCTGGAAAATTGATGCTTACTGTTTTCTGGGACTCTCAAGAGCCAATATTGGAACACTATCAGGAAAAATGTTCAACAGTGCTCATTACAGTGAGATGCTCACTGAAGAGCTGAAGCCTAAATGCAGATTAAATGCAGAGGACTGCTATCCAAATGTGCTGTGATCTTGCATGACAATGCACATCCATACACCTCTGCTCACACTGTTGACACTGCAAAAACTTCGTTTTGAGGTATTAAAGCATCCGCCCTATAGTCCTGATCTTGCTCCACTGGATTTTCACCTGTTTGGTCCCCTGAAAGCAGCCCTTAAAGGATGAAGATTGACTTCCAATGAAGACATGAAGACAGCAGTGCATTCATGGCTCACAGCTCAGCCTAAAACATTTTTTAATAAGGGAATACAAAAGCTTGATGATAGATGGACAAAGTATATTGACAAGCAAGGCTATTATGTATTTGTCTTTTCTAAAAGTTGATTAAAATAAATTCTACAGCCAGAGTGCAGATAATCTTTGACCCACCCTCCCTCATGTGTATGTGTGTGTGTGTGTATATATTTCATATATATATATATATATATATATGAAATGAATATATGTACATATGAAATTAATATGCATATGAAATCCTAGTGTGGTGCTGTGGGTTAATGCACTGGACTGCCAAGTCAGTTTTAACCACAAAGTTGGTGGTTCGAGCTCACCAGCTGCTCCTTGGAAACCCTATACAGGGTTGCTATGGGTAGGAACCAACTCGATGGTATTTAACAACAACACACTTATAAAGAGTAACTGCTGAGGCTGCCTATGTACAACCCAAAACCTCATGGGATTTGGTTTCTTGGTTTGGAGGTTTAAGACCAGGGTTTCATGGAACATCCCAGTTAATTCACCTAATAGCATGTTTCATGCTTCTGTTTTAATTTCTAGTCCAATGCATAGTGCCTGGGACCCTCAAAGAATCCTCACTGCCATCCAAGGCAGGAGAATTGGTCCTGGAGCAACAGAGACAGGAATGTATGGCTAATTGCCTCCATGAGCAGCTGCCTCCTTTGCCATCAGACAAGAACCACATGGTGCCCAAGTACTGAACATTTGATCAAAGATTCCACAGAAGAATCCAGATCAAAAGGAGGAACTACAGAACATAGTTTCAAATTCTCACAGAATTTCTGGAGTCAATTTCTGGATGGAAACATTTCCCTGAGATAATCTTTAAATCTTAAACCAAAAATATCACCTGATATTTGGCATGCCAGAAGAACAAATAAATCTGTGTTGGAAGAAGTACAGAGTGCTCCTTGAAAGCCAGAATAGCAAGAGTTCATCTCTCAGACTTCTGACATTGTTGTCAGGAAGGGCTGGTCCCTGGAGAAGGACATCATGCTTGGTAAAGTGACCGGCCAGTTAAAAAGAGGAAGACCTCCAAAGAGATGGACTGCCAGAGTGGCAACAGCAATAGATTCAAGTGTAACAATTGTGAGGATGGCGCAGGACCAGGCAGTGTTTTGTTCTGTTGTGAAGAGGGTTGCTTTGAGCTGGAATTGAGTAGAGGACACATAACAACAACAACAGTCTGGAAGTCTTCTAAAACCAAACAATAGTTAGCTTAACTAGTAAAACAACATCTGCCTTGAGTATTATGCTTTTTGAGACACAATCTATGTGTAGTGAAATTGTCAATAGCAATTTGAAAGATTTGATGGGAAGCTTGAGGTGCAGCGAGTTTATGCTAATGAGAAAACAACTCAGAAAAGGAGAGTAAGAACGGTTGCAGTCAAAGAATTGAATTAATATCACTAAATTGTTGTTGTTGTTGTCAGGTGCCATCGAGTCGTAACTGACTCATAGCGACCCCATGCACAGCAGAATGAAACAATGTCCGATCCTGGGCCAACCTCACTACCGTTGCCACACTTGATGCCATCAATGATGCCACCTGACTGATACATCTCGTTTGAGCCCATTGATGCTGCCACTTCACCAATCCATCTTGCTGGGGGTCTTCCTCTTTTTCTCTGACCCTCCACCTTACCAAACATGATATCCTTCTCCAGCGACTGGTCCCTCCTGACAATATGTTCAAAGTATGAGAGACAAAGTTTGGACGTCTTGGCCTCTAAGGAGCACTCTGGCTGCACAGCCATAGATGGATTTAATTTGGTTTATACAAATAAAGGCATTATTTGCTCCTTGAGCTCCAAACACAATGACATTTTTGTTGCATGGATGAATGAATGAGTAAATGAAAATATATGTATTCTATTAAAACATGATTATGGCATGAGAATATTGTCAGATATAGTGCCAGAAAATGAGCCCTTCAGGTTGGAAGGCACTCAAAATACAACTGGGGGAAGAGTTGCCTCCTCAAAGTAGAGTTGACCATGATGATACAAATGGAGTAAAGCTTTTGGGACATTTATTAGCTGATGGAGCACATTTCAAAATGAGGACAAACAGCCGTAAATGTCCATTAATAAGCAGAACATGGATTGCATGAACCTAGGAAAATTGGATTTTGTAAAACATGAACTGGAATACACAAACATTGATATTCTAGGCATTCGTGTGCTGAAATAGACGTATTGGCCATTTTGAATCTGACATATGATTTACTATGCCTGGAATGACAAATTGAAGAGGAATGGTGTCACATTCATCATCAAAAAGAATATTTCTTGATCTAGAAATAGAATGCTGTATGTAATAGATAATATCCATATGCCTACAAGAAAGAGCAGTTAATAAAACTATTACCCAAATTTATGCATCAACCACTAAAGTCAGTGATGAAGAAATTGAAGACTTCTACTAATTTCTTCAGTCTGAAATTGATCAAACATAGATGTAGTGATAATTACTAGTGACTGGAATGCAAAGACTGGAAACAAAGAGAAAGCAGTAGTTGGAAAATACGGCCTTGGTGATCGCATGATAGAATTTTGCAAGATCAATGACTTCTTCATTGAAAATACCCTTTTTAAACAACATAAAACATAACTCTACACATGGTGGTGTAGTGGTTATGAATTGGACTGTGAACTGCAAGGTCAGCAGTTTGAAACTACCAGCTGCTCTGCGGGAGAAAGACGAGGCTTTCTGCTCCCGTAAAGATTTACAGCCTTGAAAACCCTGTTCAGGGTCACTATGGGTCAGAACTGACTCAACGGCACTTAACAACAACAACAACAACTACACATGGACCTCACCAGATGGCATACATAGAAATCAAATTGGCTATATCTACGTGAAGAGATGGTGGGAAAGCTCCATGTCATCAGTCAAAACAAGGCCAGGGGCAGGCTTTGGAATAGACCATCAATTGCTCACCTGAAAGTTCAAGCTGAACCTGAAAAAAATGAAAACAAGTCCACAAGAGCCAAAATTTGACCTTAAACATAACCCACCTGAATTTAGAAATCATCTCAAGAACAGATTTGATGCATTAGACACTAGTGACTGAAGACCAGAAGAGTTGTGAGATGGCATTAAGACCATCATACAGAAAGAAAGCAAAAGACCATTCAGAATACAAGGAAGAAAGAAAAGACCAAAATGGATGTTAGAAGAAACTCTGAAGCTCGCTCTCCTGCGTAGAGACGCTAAAGCAAATGGGAGAAATGAGG
The DNA here is from genome assembly GCF_000296735.1 of Chrysochloris asiatica. Taxonomy (NCBI): domain Eukaryota; kingdom Metazoa; phylum Chordata; class Mammalia; order Afrosoricida; family Chrysochloridae; genus Chrysochloris; species Chrysochloris asiatica. Next base: position 6,422,822 of record NW_006408522.1, read on the forward strand.
AAGTAAAAGAGCTGAACGGAAAAATTGAAAAGGCAGCTCAAAAAGACTTAAGTATTATAATGGACTCCTAGTGTGGTGCTGTAGGATAAGTACTTGCCTGCAAACCACAAGGTTGGCATTCAAACCCACTAGCTGCTCCTTGGAAACCTTATGCAGCATGGCTCTGAGTCATAACTGACCCGATGGCACTTAATAACAACCACATAATGAACTGTGCAAAGACCTGGAGTTAGAACACCAAAAGGGAAGAACATGCTCAGCATTTCTCAAGCACAAAGAACTGAAGAAAACATTCAACCCTTTACTTGCAACACTGAAGGATTCTTTGGCAGTTCAAACTCACCCACCACTCCTTGGTGGGAGTGTTAGGAGTTGGAACCGACTCGACAGCACTTCACAACAACAACATGGGCAAATATTGAATGATGCATAAAGCATTAAAGGAAGATGGAAGGAATACTCAGAGTCCCTGTACCAGAAAGAAATGGACAATGTTCAACCATTTCAAGAGGTAGCATATGATCAATACCCAATGACACTGAAGGAGGAAGTCCAAGGTGCACTGAAGGCAATGGCAAAGAACAAGGCTAGGGAATTGATGGAACACAAATTGAAATCTTTCAACAAATGAATACACTCACTCACCTATGCCTAGAAATTTGGAAGACAGCTACCTAGCCAACCGACTGAAGAGCTCCATATTTGTGTTAGGGAACAGCCAGAGGTTCAAGCTGGAGTCAGACAAGGATGTGAAAGCAGAGATATCATTACTGATGTTAGGAGGATCTTGGCTGAAAGCAGAGAATACAAGACAGATGTTTACCTGTGCTTTACTGACTATGCAAAGGCTTTCGACTAAGTGGATCATGATGAGCTATGGACAACATTGCAGAGAATAAATTTTCTAGAACATTTAACTGTGCTCATGAGGAACCTGTACATAGACCAATAGGCAGTCATTTGAACAGAACAAGGGGACACTACGCTTAAAACCAGGAAAGATGTGCACCAGTGTTGTATTCTTTCACTATACTAATTCAGTCTGTACAATGAGCAAATAATCCGGTAAGATATATTATTATATGAAGAAGAATGTGACATCAGGACTGGAGGAAGACTCATTAGCAACCTGGTATATATAGATGATACAACCTTGCTTACTGAAAATGAAGAGGTCTTAAAATACTTAAAGATGAAGATCAAAGTCCACAGACATCAGCCTGGGTTGCACCTCAATGTTTGGCTGAAAACTGAGTCACACAGATGAGTTCAATTCCGGACCTAAGGGTGAGTAAGAGCCATGGTCCCAGGGATTCCACCAGTCCCCACCTGACAAGTAAGCCTGCTCTTTTTTCATGATTTTGAGTTTTTTGCTACATTTTTCTCTACACTATCCATGACCTTCTAATCTGATCCTTTTCAGAGCAGTCGGCAGTGACAGCCAAGCACTATCTAGTTCTTTTAATCTCAGGGTCATGGACACTGATGTTCTCATGGTCCATTGATCTACAGGACTAATTGTTTCCATGCATTTTTAATTCTCTTCTTTCTTCCTTGGTGCAGCTTTCTTGGTCTTTTTTCTCACCTATTCAGTCTTGAATTTTCTTAAAACTTCTCCATAGTAAGCCCCTGTGATTGTCCTGTGTCCTTTGAGAAAATGTATCAATATGATTCTTTTGGAATCCCAAGAAATAGTCCCCATAACTGTCTAAGCTGATCTCTCTGTCTTGAATTTAACAGGCACATCAGATCCCCTTGGAAGCCACTGTTTTGATTTGATTTTTTTTTTTTAAGGTGCCCTAATGAGACAAATGGAAATATATTACTGAGAGAATTAGTCTGCAATCATCCACTGATCCCAGAGACATGGTAAAAAAGGTTTGGCTTGGAACAAACCATGAGTGTATGAACTGGAACCCCAAAGCAATACTTTTTGTCTTACCCTCACACCACGGACTACCAGAAGAACAAGCGTACCTGTCTTGGAAGAAGTATAGCCAGACTACTTCTTGAAAGTGAAGATGGTGAAACTTCATCTTACGTATTTGGGATATGTTATTATGTTATTAGGAGGGACCAGTTCTGGAAGGACATAATGCTTGGCGAAGTAGTGAGTCATTAAAACAGAGGAAGCCCTTCAATGAGATGGACTGACATAGTGGCTGCAACCAGGGCTCAAACCTAGCAACGACTATAGGGAAGGCACAGAACCCGGGCAGCATTTTGTTCTGTTATACATCAGGTTGCTGTGAGTCAGAATCAATTTGATGGCATGTAGCCATAACTACAATATACATTAAGAAATGGAGGTCAGGGATGTTAAGCAATTTTCCCAAAGCCACACAGCAGTGCCAGGAATTTACTTACCCAGTGTCCCTTCCCTGGGCAGCAGGATTGTGAAGTTCCCATTTTCCTTGGTAGCTGGTGATGCCATCAAGGACAGTGGCTGGAATAATTAGCCCCCAGGGGCTCTTGAAGGATGTCCAGTAACCATCTGGGTAATGAGGCTCTCCCACAGTATACTCGTGCTTTGTCCTAGACCAGACTTGGTATTTCCAATCCCCCAGTTTCTGGGAACCCCTTAATATTTAAAAACAAAACAAACCAAAAAAACCCTCCAGTATGTGCCTTCTTCATGCCTGCTGTCCAGGCACAATAAAAATAGGACCCGTTCCCTCTCAAATGGACCTATAAAATAAACATACAGTCACTGAACCAATAACCAATATGCTTTCAGAAATTCCTTTCTCACTTGATTGGAGTAGAATACTTTCTGCCATTTGCAACTAAGAACCTGCCGGATACAAAAGACTTTTCAGAATCAGGCCCTCCTCTTCCTCCTTGTCTCATCTCCTTCTGATCTTACCTGGTTCTCAGAAAACAGGGCTGTTCAATGCCCCAAGGCCTTTGCACAGACTTTTCTTTCTTCTGGGAATATTGTCTTCTCCACATCTAACTAAGGAGCTCTGGTAGCGTAGTGCTTATGAATCGCGCTGCAAACCTCAAGGTTAGCAGTTTGAAACTACCAGATATTCCAAGGGAGAAAGATGAGGTTTTCTATTCCCATAAACATTTACAGCCTCAGATACCCTGTACAGGATCACTATGAGTCAGAACCGACACCACGGGCACTTCACCACCACCACCACCACATCTACCTAGAAAATTCTTGTCCCCAGAGAGTGTCAGACTCCCTCTCAATGTGTCACAGCCTTGTACTGTAGCACTTAGCCCTATGTTACAAAAGCAAAACAGAAACCAGTTAGGGTGGAGTCAGTCCTGACTCATGGAGATGAGATGTATTTCAGAGAAGATCTGTACTACAAAGGGTTTTCTATGGCTGTGGTCCTTCAGAAGTAGATAATGTTCTAGGGGATATTGTTGTTACTAAGTGCCCTAGAGTTGGTTCTGAACCACAGCAAACCTATATAGGGTTTCCGAGGAGCGACTTGCCAACCTTGAGGATCAAACTGACTTTGCAGTCCAGCGCATTAACCCACTCAAATCCAAATACATTTGATTGTTGTTGTGTTGTGAAGTGCCATCGAGTCAGTTCCGACCAATAGCGATCCTGTATAGGGTTTCCAAGGAGCAGGTGGTGAGCTTGAACTGCCAACCTTGCAGTTCAAACGGCTTTGCAGTCTGGCGCATTAACCCACAGCACCACCCCAGGACTCCAAATACATTTGATAGAGATCCCTTTATTACACTTTAAACAGGACAGATCATCTGGATGAGGGAGATCATCAGCATGAGGCCACATGGTGTCCCGAGGGTTCATGGTCATGTTGCTAATTATAAAACATAGAAAACAAAGGATTTGTCATAAAATCATGATTGGCAGCCGATCCTTTCACCACTGACCACAGGCAGGACTATGGCAGCAGGAAAGGGGCCATAGAGATGCACATGATTGCAGATTAGAAATTTTACATGATTGGTTCTAGGGCCCTCCAACCAGACCACCCTGGTTGGGGTATGACTCACGACCTTGAACCCATGAAGGGCATGCCCAGGGAAGTCCCTGGGAGTGAAGGATTATCCCTCCCTGGGCAGGCTAAGGGTGTCACAGAAATTCACTTTCAAACACACTCTTCCTGAGGGTAAGCTGCTTACATTGCCAGTTAATGGTCAGATGGAACTCAGCGGATGCTGAATTTCTGTATTTATGTCAAAACTCAAAATGGAGTGAGTTCCCACTATACAATGTAGCTTCCCACAAACCAAGTGCTCAGATTCTGAGCTCCAATACAATAGCCAGGCCTTTCTTTTGAGGCATTTCTTGGTATTTTTTCAAGTCTATTTATTTTCTTTATTTCATTCCTGTTGGTTTTAGGAAAATCCACTTTGGTGGTAGTGGTAGTTGGGGTTGCTTTGATTCTGAAAAATTCTTATTTTTGACCTCAGTTATATAGTTTTTAAAGAAAAAAAAAATGTTATGCTTAATCTAGTATTTTTGAGTGGTCAGGATGAGTCATTTCCCAAGTTCCTTTAGTTTGCCATGATTCTAGGGTTTTTAAAGAACCGTGTCTTAGTTGTCTGGTGTTACGTGCCCTTGAGTCTGTTTCCACTCATAATGACCAGGGATAGGGGTTCCAAGGAGCAGCTGGCTGATTTGAACCACCAACCTGTGGTTAGCAGTCCAGTGCTTATGCTACAGTACCATACCAGCACTTAGTTATCTAGTGCTGCTATAACAAAAATATCATGGACCAATGTATAGACTTCTTAGCTTCCATTGAGTTGGCCCCTAATTTATGGAGACTACATATCCAATGGGATTGGACTATTGCGATCCATAGGGTTTTTCTTCCTGGTCCTTCTTAGTCAGAAAACTCCTCTGAAATGTTTAACATTTTAGCAACATGTAACCCTACACTGACAGGTGGGTGTTGGTTATGCATGCAGCTTATAGATCAGGAATCAAACCAAGTTTCTTAACTACCAAACCACAATTGCCCCCAGTGTTGTTGTTGTTAAGTGTCATTGAGTTGGTTCTAACTCATATTGACCCTGTATAGGGTTCCTGAGGAGTGGCTGGTGGGTTTGAACCACCACCTTAGAACTTATAAATATGTATATTGCTTATTGTTGTTAAGTGCCATTGAGCTGATTCCGACTCATAGCGTTTCCAAGGAGCGGCTGGTGAGTTGAAATCTCCGACCTTCCGGTTCAAACCAGCATTGTGGTGGAGTGTTTATCCTACAGTGTCACACCAGGTACAATAATTGAAGTAGATTCCAAGAGACATGGGAAGAGTGAAGCAAGCAGGTGATTCTTTTGAGGAATTTTTTTCCCTCTAGGTTCTGTGCACAGATAATCTCATCCATTAAGTTATGATATTTATGAATAACCTTATCTCAAGGCTTGGGAACTTTCTTACCTTAACCCCATATGTACTGACCTTTTAAGAAAAAAATTCTTATTCTCTATTCTCTGAGTTACCCACTCAGTGTCTAGGTCTCTGAAATTCATTCATTCCTGGGTGAAGCAAGCTGTTAAGTATTCAATTACCAGCCGAAAGGTTGACTGAACCCAGAGGTGCCTTGGAAAATAGGTCTGGTGATCTGCTTCTGAAAGGATTCCAGCCTTGGAATCCCTAGGGAGCACTTCTACTCTGCACACATGGGGTCTCCGGAAGGTGGACTCAACTTGATAGCAACTAACAACTGTTCTGTGAGAACTCATTTATGTGTCAGGGCTTGGGTGAGGGCCTGAGGACACAGAGGTGAGGGAAAGAAAATAGATATGCCCTTGCTCCCATGGAGCCTAGAGACCAGTAAGGATGATAGGTTTTTATCAAATAATCATACTCATGAATGTGTAATTATAAATGGAGATAATTGCTCTTGAAAGGCGTATGGTTAATTAATATTTAAAACAAAGAGACCTGACCTAGATTAAGGATCCTCAAAGGAGACATCCGTTAGGAAGTGCCATTTGAACTTCATGGGATGGGTGGGTGAAGGGTGAGGTGTGTGTGTGGGGATGTGTGTAGGGGTGGGGTGGGGTAACTGTTGGAGGGCTAATGTGGATGCAGGCTAAGTAGCAGAGGGAGCGAGCGTCCAGAGGAGGTTTCAGAGGCAAGTAAGGGTCACGTGAAGGGCATACGTTTTAGCCCAAGCAAAAAAGGTTGTTGGCAAGGAGAAAACAGCACCACGCCCAGCTGTGTGTGCAGAAACCATCACTCTGCCTGCTGTGTGAAATTCTGGGAGGAGGAGAGGAAGCACAGGTGCAGAGGAAGCATCAGAAGGCTTGTGCAGTAGCAGAGTTGAGCCATGAAGGTGACTTGGTCAGCATGGTGCCAACAGAAAAAGAGAGAAGGGGTTGATTTCATGGAGTCATTTGGAAGTATAGAGCTCAACAGGACTTGGTGAGAATTTGAATTTAGAGGACAAGTGAATGGAAGGTGTCAAAGATGAATACCAACTCAATGAATAGGATTATGTTTGCATTCAACTGCAATAATAGGGTTTTAAAAGAAGGAAACCCTTGCTGTGCGGGGTGGGGTGGGGGGCCGCTAATGAGACAGCTGGCTTCACTGTGAGAGGGTGGCTTCACCCTCATAAACCTCTGCCATGAGCATGGTAGTGGCTTCTGAAAGAAGTTTACAGGTTCAAATCCTCAAGTCCTTGGGTGGCCCCATGCTTGAGTCATTTACCATCAGAATCCCCTACATTTTTCTGTAGTAGAGAGGGAGGTACTGTCTCTAAGGCCAAACTACCAGCAAGAAGAGGGGGCTGGGCTGACCTTAGAGGGAGAGGATTATAATAAACTGGAGAATTCTGGGAATCCAAACCTAAGAATGCTAGTCCCTAACCCCACTTGTGACTGTCTTTTAAGCTTCAGAATTTGGCAGGCAGTCAAAAACAAATATTTCTGGCAAAAGCCAATGCGGTCCTGAAAAATCTTGACTTCCCAGGTTCAGATGGGAGGTCTTTAATGGGCATGCTTCAGAATCCTTGCCCTTTGCCCTTTACAGTTAGAATGAATTCTTTGGTAGAATGTGAATCTGCATGGTCATATTTTTCTCAGGATGCTTTCCTATAACCAGGCATTTGGGACTATTTTGTGTTTTTGAAAATTTTTATGGTAATTTGAGTAAACGTTTACAGAGCAAATTAGTTTTCCATTCAACAATTTATACACATTTTGCTTTGTGACTTTGGTTATGATCATCTCAATGTAAACACCATTCTTCCCACTTCTTCTCTGTAGCTCACCCCTTTCTTTCCTGCCCTTTACTGCTTTCTTAGCGTAGTGGTTACGAATTGGGCTGTGAGCCGTAAGGTCAGCAGTTCGAAACTACCAGCTGTTCTATGGGAGAAAGATGAGGCGGTCTGCTCCTGTAAAGATTTACAGCCTCAGAAACCCTGTGTAGGGTCGCTATGAATCGGAACCGACTCCACGGCACATAACAACAACAACAACAACAATAAGCTTTGTTTGGGGACAAATCCTGTCCTTTTGGTTTAGTATGGTTAATTCAGGCATCCCTTCCTCCTTAGTGTTTTATTCACTTTACAGACCTGTAGGATGACACACTGGACCACAGGTTGGTTTAAACCACAAGGTCGGAGCTTCAAACTCACAAGCCACTCCTTGGAAACCCTATACACGATCGCTATGAGTCAGAACTCACTCAACAGCACTTAACAATTTAACATTGTTTGGCTAAAGAGCCATGGTGGTGCAGTGAATTAAGTATTGGGTTGCTAACCAAATGGTTGGTGGTTAGAAACCCACCAACTGCTAGGAGGGAGAAAAATGAGACAATCTACTTCCATAAAGGTTTACAGCCTCGGAAACCCAACGGAGCAGTTCTCTTCTGTCCTTGGGGTCTAATCTATACTCTGTCTTATGAGTCAGAATCGAACTTATGGCAGTGGGTTTGGTTTTGGTTTATTGTTTGGCAGAAAGTTCATCCCCAGGGGTGGGTTCAGTTCCAGGCTTCAAGGATGCTAATAGGCCCCAGACCCCGGGGGGTTTCGCCAGTCTCTATCAAATATAACAAAGAATTTGGTTACTTCAGTAGGAGATAATTTTTAAGATTTAAAATTCAAGTCTCTAGTACTAAGTACTTTGCTGGCACCACTTGGACATTCAAATTAAACAAACCAAAAGCAAACCAGTGCTGTCATGTTGATTCCGACGCTTGGCAACCCATGTGCTGCCTAGTAGAACAGCATCTAAAAGGTTTTCTAGCATGTGACCTTTAGGAAGCAGGTCCCCAGGCGGTTAGTTACTGAGTGCTTAACTGTTTCTGCCACCTTGTTGTTGTTAGGTGCCGTCAGTTGGTCCCAAATCATAGTGACCCTGTATAGGGTTTCTGAGGAGCGGCTGGTGAGTTTGAACCACTTGTAGTTCAAACTGACCTTGTGGTCAAGGGTTTATCCTACTGTGCCACACCAGGACCAGAATAAAAATCACTTGTGAAAGTGAGTGGGCTCCTTTGGAACATCCTGTCAGATTCTGTTATATAAGGGTCAGAGGCCTGTTAGCAGCTTAGGGACCAGAGCTGATACTTCCAGAGAATCTGGCTCAGAACCAGGTCATTGCTTTTCTGTTCAGTTATGAATATGGGAAGAGAGGGTATGAGGAAAGCAAAGTAATACTTTGATAACAATTGCATAAGTGTATGTCCAAGGCCTCATTGCCTCATATTTGAGATACACAGTCTGAGCCCTAGCCCTATGGTCAACCCTTCTTTGATCATTTAAATCTGTGATTTTAACACTGGCTGAACTTGGAATCATCTGTGGGGTGGTTGTGATGGTCATTCATATTGTTAGGTGCTGTAAAGTGGGTTCTGACTCATAGTGACCCTATGTAAGCAGAACAAAACACTGCCCAGTCATGTGCCATCCTCACAATTGTTACTCTTCAACCATTGCTGCCACAACTGTGCCAATGTATCTCACTGGGGGTCTTCCTCTATTTACAACCATTTCTCTTCATTTTGAGTTGTGCCACATCAGCAAATGAAGGTCCTGAAAGAGCTTTACTCTACGTGCATCATCATGGCCAACTCTACTTGGAGGAGGCAGCTCTACCCTAGTTGAATTTTGAGTGCCTTCCAACTTGAATGGCTCATCTTCTGGCACTGTATCTCACAATGTTATTTATAAGACTTTCAGTGACTAAACATTCAGAAGTGGTCCACATTTCCTTCTTCCTAGCCTGCCTTAATCTGGAAGCTCCGCTGAAATCTATCCACCATAAGTGACCCTGCTGATGATTAAAATACCAGTGGCATAGCTTCCTGCATCACAGCAATACACAAGCCACACCAGTAAGACAAACAGACAAATGAGTCATGAGTAATAGTAGTGGGGGACCTTCAAAATAACTGCTACTTGTGATCCTGATTTAATTCATTACCACATGACAGGTGAGCCACCCTGAGTCATCCTAATCCTTCCTCACTTGATGGCCTATTAGGCAAAGCACAGCTACTTTAGTTCCAGTCTCAGCGAGCACCTCATCTCTCCTTCTAGTCTACCTTCCCAGCACACCCTCTCTCCCACATGGAGACAGTCACCTGTGTTTCTTGGTTAGGCTCATTTCTTATACTCTATCTCCACAATGGCCAAACTTTGTCTCTCATACTTCAGACATATTGTCAGGAGGGACCAGTTGCCTGAGAAGGATATCATGTTTGGTAAGGTGGAGGGTCAGAGAAAAAGAGGAAGGCCCCCAACAAGATGGATTGGCAAAGTGGCAGCATCAATGGGCTCAAGCATGGTAACAACTGTGAAGTTGGCCCAGGACCAGGCAGTGGCTTGTTATGTTGTACACAGAGTTGCTATAAGTTGGTACCGACTCAATGGCACCTGACAACAACAACAACAACAACAAATCTCCACAATGGAAACTTGGCCATCACTAGGATTCTCTCCTTTTTATTGCTGTTGTTATGGGCTGTTGAGTAGGTTCCAACTCATGGCAACCCTGCATGTACAACAGAACGAACTGTGCCTGGTCCTGCGCCATCCTCCAATCGTTGCTAGGTTTGAGCCCATTGTTGTAGCCACTGTGTCAGTCCATCTTTTTGAGGATCTTCCTATTTTTATGATCCCCTCCTTTACCAAGCACCATGTCCTTCTCCAGGGACTCCCTCCTGATAACATGTCCAATGTACTTGAGCCAAGTCTTGCCATCCTTGCTTTTGGTCTCCTCTACTTCTAGTCTTCAAAACCACGTCCTGACTCTGACCTGCTAGGTTGGTGCCTGAGCTTCCCGTGAGGGCTTGGAGCAGATATTTAGATCCTCATAAGCAACCTGTGAGGAGTCCTGGTGTGGCACTGAGGATAAGCACTAGACTGCTAACCACAAGGTCTGCAGTTCAAACATACCAGTTGTTCCTCGGAAACCCTATACAAGGTCACTATGAGTTGGATGTGACTCAGTGGCACTTACCAACGACAAGCAAACTATGCAGTAGGAACTACTGCTCAGAAAGGCAGATCTGGACTCTTTTAATTCTGCATTCCAAAGAATCCATAATTCTATTTTTTGCTATAAAACAAAAAACAAGTTATCACCCACTTACCTGAGTGGTAAGGATTAAAGAGACACAGATGTCTATCTAGTAAAACTAAGCACAAATAGGGCTTTGGTCACTGGGAAACAACTGAATAAATGGTGGGCATTAAACATCACTCCAAATGTTTCTACTGACATCATTAAATCTCAGATCGTCTTTTTGTTTGCACATTCCTTCCCAATAACTCTTTTCTCTGCTCAGCCTCCCTTCCTGGGCTGGAGGTGAGAGGGCATCTTTCTATGCAGGTACTACCACTCCCCTCAGGCACCATTAAAGTTTATCTAAACAGACTTTATTTGTTCCTTTCCAAGACCTTTCCTTGCTCTTTGGTTGGTTATTTACACAAAACCTCAGGGATTTTGAGGCAAAGGCCCACAAATTCTAAGCAGCTAGCTTCCAACCTGGATTCAATAGTTTTCTCAGCCAACCTTCCTACTACGTTCGTCGTTGTTAAGTGCCGTGGACTTGGTTCCAGGCTTTTACAAATCTTTGGGGGAGCAGAAAGCCTCATCTTTCTCCTGTTCTATCACCTTTGTTGCTATTTTTAAAGGCCATTGAGTCGGTTCCGACTCATAGCGATCAAAGAGCAGCTGGTGAGTTTAAACTCGACAGCCTTGTTCTCAGTCCAGTGCTGATGATCCTACAGGGCCACACCAGGAGTCCTTGAGGCCTGCACTTAGAATTTGTTTCTAATATCCTTTTCACCAAAAGTGCAAAGCGGCTCTGGAGTAAGAAAAGGTGCCTTGTGACTTAACAGTATTTCCTTTTCTCTACCATCTTCTTGTTGGTTGTTGTTGGTGTGGTTAAGTGCTGTTGAGTCAATTCCAACCCATAGCAACCCAGTATAGGGTTTCCGAGGAGCAGCTGGTGACCTTGAACCACCGACCTTGCAGTTCAAATGGCTTTGTAGTCTGGCGCATTAACCCACAGCGCCACACCAGGACTAAATGGTGGTAAATACTGTTGCCACAAGACAGCTTTCCTTGTGCTTTATGTGAAAAGCAAAACAGAAACAAAATTTGTACTTTATGTGAAAAGGATATTCGAAACAAACTCTACGTACAGGCCTTAAGGACGCATCCCAATGATAGTAACAACTTCCAAAATACATCCTCCAGAGTATGCATTGTTATTGTTGTTGTTAAGTGCCGTCGAGTCAGATCCAACCCAAGTGACCTTGTCTAGGGTTTCTGAGGAGCAGCTAGTGAACATGAATCTGTGACCTTGTAGTTTGAACCGATTTTGCAGTCCAGTGCATTAACCCACAGTGCCACACCCATACTCCCCACAATATGAGGGAATCTTCAGACAATTTGTGGAAAAATGGAAAGAAAAAAAAATGGACTATATCCATGAACTTTTTGAAGCTCCCTTGTAGTTGACTAGAGGTTTAGTATCTCTCTGAAGGGTCATAATTTCCCTTTTTTATCCTAAGAGCCTAAATGCAGCTCTTTCTACAGGGTACTCTAGGGAAGACAAGGGAGCTGCTATAACTGAGCACATTTTATTATGTCAGGAACTTGAATCACAGACAGTAAAACAATTTGAAAACATTCTAGAACAGATCTGCACAATCTGGAAGGGGCCCAAACCCTCAGGACAACCTTCCTTACTTACCTCAGGAAGGAAGTCCCGTGGCCTGTTCTACTTGAAGGTACTGGCTTTGGCTCTACCGTGCCCTCAGAGAGAAACTCTCATGTCTGTTGTTGCCAAATGCTACCCTTTCTGAGTTTTCGTTTCCTCAGCACAACTGTGAGAGTGAAAGCACAGCTGGAGAGTGGATTCGGACTCATCATGACCCAATGTGACAGAGAAAACTGCCCTCCTTCCAAGGCTGTAAATTTAGAAGAAAGCAGATTCTTACATCTTCCTCCCAGGGGTGACTGGTAGACTGAACTTCCAATCTTTTGGTTAGTAGTCCAATGCTTAACCACTGACAAACCAGGGGTGCTATGAGAGTGAATCCATTGCCACTACCATCAAGTTGAGTCTGACTCATAGTGACCCTGTATAGTGTTTCTGAAACTACATCTTCACAGAGTAGATGGCCTCATTTTTCTTGCGCAGAGCAGCTGGTGGGTTTGAACCTCTAATCTTGAGGCTAGAAGTCCACTGTTTATCCTACAGAGCCATGAGGGCTTCTTTATGAGAACCCACCCAAAAACCTATTGCCATTGAGTCGATTCTGACTCTTAGCAACCTTGTATAGGGTTTACAAGGCTGTAACCCTTTTATAGGAGCAGAAAGTCCCACTTTTGTCCCACTGAGCAGCTGGTAGGTTGGAATTGCCAACCTTGTGGTTTGTAGTCCAATGCTTATCCTACAGAACCAGCAGGGTGCCTTAAATTGTGCACTCTAAGCATCTCACTCAATGAACCCTCTTCCTTTCCTGGATAACACTGTTGGCCAAACAGGGATTTATAAGGATTAAATCATATGATGTATCAGAAAGTACCTGGTACATGACACACATTCAGTAAATGTTAGTTTTCCTTCTTTAAAAAAAAATCGTTTTGGTTTCAGAAGCTAGGCAAATCATTGCGGTGCCTGACCCTTAAACGTGCCA
>NW_006408522.1:6436911-6450576 GCF_000296735.1 Chrysochloris asiatica
AAAAAGCTAAAGAGGATAGAGAGAAACACTGTTAACTGATGATATATGGAGGGGATAATAATCAATGTAATGAAACAAGCTATATGAATAGTTGAATGTGAAGCTGATGATGTGCCCTGTAAACTTTCACTCAATCCAAAATAAAAACATTTAATAAATAAATAAATAAATAAATAAAATCGTTTTGGGAGTGAGGGACTATACCCTTAGTCCAGGAGCTCTGGTGGCACTGTGGTTAGGTGCTTAGGTGGGAGGTTCAAACCTTCAGGAGTCTGCTTCCATAAAGATTAGAATTTTGAAAACTCTATGGGACAATTGTTTTCTATCCTATACACAGGAACAGATTATCCAATAAGCAACGTAAAGGAGGGTTTGCTTTGCTTATTTACTAATCTGTAGTGAACAATTTCAAATAAGCAAGCACAAAAAAGTCTGCGCTTAACTTGCTTACTGGGTACTCCACCCGTCAGAAATTGTAACTTTGAAAAGAGGCTTTGATTCTAAAGGAAGGTGATATGGGGTTGGGAGAGAGATAGAGATCAACCATACCTAGAAGTAGAATATTTGATGTGGTTAAAAACATGTGAAATTGTTCACTACAGATGAGTAAGTAAGCACAAATCTGTGTTGAAAGAAGTACAACCAGAGGGCTCCTTGGAAGCCAGGATGGACAAACTTCGTCTTTCATATTTCAGACATATTGTCAAGAGGGACCAGTCACTGGAGAAGGACATCGTGCTTGGTAAAGAAGAGGGTCAGAGAAAAAGAGGAAGACCCCCAGCGAGATGAATTTGCACAGTGGCAGCATCAATGGGCTCAAATTTTTGAGTGTTTCTTTCTTTCATAGCGCATAGGGTTGCTATGAGTCGGTACCAACTCAACGGCACCTAACAACAACAAAAACCACTAGGCTGTGACAGTTAAAATAGCATTATTTGCCCCAGTAGTCTCATAACACCAGCACTGAAATCATGTTATGGCATGCACTGGTGATCCAGATGATGCAGAATTTGCAAGTATTCATCTTATTTTAAATAGTTAGCACATGAAAGATAAAATTTGAAAGTCCTTCTATAAAGCCTATGGATACTTGAGGGTGAGTTTACAGATCCCAGTTTCGAGAAGGCTGAGCTAGCTGGCTTGAGCATAGGACCCCAGAATCATCAGAAATATTTGAAATGCCACTCCTGCTATTTCCAATTTTGTGATTATCCTCTAATACCAAGGGATTAAAGTTCTAAATTGAGTCCACTTTAGTTCTTGGTCCCAAAGTCTCCATCAGATACTTCACTAAGCCTGACCTTCCACTCGGAGATGCCTTCTAACTCTGGTACGGCACTCCCAAGCCCCCTACCCTCACTTATCCTATATTCTAGCCTTACCAACAGTTCATTATGCACGGGACATTTGTCTCACAAAACATTCCTTTCTTCTCCTAAAGTGTCCAGCAATCTTTTCTCTCATAATCGCTGTATCCTTAGAGTTGATATGCAGAAGCTTACTGAGAGTCCTGGTGTGGTGCTGTAGGGTAAGCACTGGACTGCTAACTGTAAGGCTGGCAGTTCAAACCCACCAGCAAGCAGCTCCTTGGAAATCTATACAGGGTTGCTATATGTTGGTACCGACTTGATGACACTTAACAACAGTGAGTCTGGTCATGTCCTTTTCTGTCAAACAATTCTAAATATGTAGTACCAGTTCTGCCCCCACTAGGTGTGTAACTTGGGCAAATCACTCAGCAGAGTCTCAGTGTCCCCATCTATAAAATGGCTACAATACCACAGGTACTATCTGTTGTGTGGAGTTGCCAAGAAGCTCAAATTTGATTTCACCTCAAGGAGGTAAAAATATTTTGAAAATTATCAAGTGTTGGTCAAATGCAAATTGGTAGTTAAGACAGACATTGACATCTTTAATAGTCACCCCATAATGATTCTTCCCACTGAGGCTAGAAAAGTGATATCTCAGCACAGGGAAACATATGCTTACATAACAAAGAGCTGGGAATGTAGTAACTAAAGGATTGTTTCTGCCAGGAGCTACCCTCTTCTAATTACTACATATCATATTTGAGCACTTTGATACTTGAAGTCCTGGTGTGATGCTGTAGGATAAGCAATGGACTGCTAACCACAAGGTCAGTGGTTCAAACCCACCAGCTGCTCCTTGGAAACCCTGAGGGGGTCACTCTGAGTCAGAACGGACTCGATGGCATTTAACAACATAATTGATAATACTACAATGGTCAGCTTTTTAAATATAGCGTTCTTTTGTGTGTTTTTTTTGCTTTTGTTGAAAGATAACTTCTCGAGAGTAGAATTATTATCTTAAAGTGTATACAAATCTTAATGGTTCTTACAAATATATTTCTTGTTGCTTTACAAAAGGATTTCACACATTAAAATGCTATTAGCCAAATTTTAACTTATCGACTTCGTTGTAGACATTACCCCAGTGAACAGATTCTTGTTTCATAAATATTTATTAATTTAAAAGTATAAAATGCTATCTTAGAGTTGCTTTATCTCAATATCTATAAAGGAAAGGTAATTTTCAAGGGCTGTTTTTTTTTTTTTTTTTTAAAGGGGAAACTTTTGGCACCAAAAATAGAAACCCAGGAAGCAGAGAGAGCCTTCATTTGTGTGCTTTGTGCATGTTAAAGAAACAGGACAGCCGGTGGTCCCAGCCTCCCTTTTAGAGAATGAGAAGAGCCAGATTCGTTCCTCTGACCCACTATCACCTCCAGCTCAATGCCCTCAGAGCATGTGGTACACATAGATCCAGGAGAGTTTACACATGTTGACCAGAACTCAATAAAGTTGTTGTTGCTTTGGAGTACCATCAAGTATGTTCTGACTCTAACAACCTTATAGCGAGTTCCAATGTTCTGAGGCTGTCAACAGGAGTGGCGGATCCAGGAAAGAATTGGCAATGTGCAGGTTGATCATCATCCAACCTCTGGCACTTAGATCCAGTCAGAAGGAGTTTTCAGGCAAATAGAATCTGGTGTGATGCTTATAGCTGCTTAGAGGGAGCCAGGTGGCTTAGCTTGGTTATTTGTATCCATTCCCTAAGGGAAATCGAGAGCAAAAAGCCCACTGTTTTCTCTGGGTTAGGTTGCCCATTTCCTAGATGCTTTGCCTAAGAGAAGTGATATGAAACTTGTGAACTAGCTTCTTGGAAATACTGACAGTTCCAGATGGAAGGGACAATTTTAATCATCAATTTTACCACTTAAAAAATCAGACGCCTTTTTCCACTAACTTATAATCTGGTTCAGATGCTTTTAATAAAATACACAGAGAATGTTTGAAACATCATCTTTGAAAATTCAAAAGCAGTAGCAAATTGTAAAGGGAAATGTTTTACTAAGAAATTCAATCTAGTTTAGTCGGTTTGAACCGCAAGGTTGGCAGTTCAAGCTCCCCAGCCATCCTCAGAAACTATTCAGGATCACTATGGGTCAGAAATGGCATTTTAACAACAACAACAATATAGTATAGGGAGTCCTTGTGTGGTGTTGTGGGATAATTCACTGGAGTGCAAGGTTGGATTGAATTGCAAGGTTAGCAGTTCAAATTCACTAGCTGCTTCTTGGAAACCCTTTACAATGTTGCTATGAGTCAGAACTGACTCAATGGCACTTAACAACAACATGCTAAAACAAAGAGAGATAATTTTAGGCATTTGTTATTGTTATTAAGTGCTGTCAAGTCAGATACGACTCACGGCAACCCTGTTTAGTGTTTCCTAGAAATGACTGGTGGGTTTGAACCCTTTAAGCATTTAAAGATGTTCAATTGTTCCCTGGGAGACTTGGTGTGGCTCTGTAGGATAAGCACTAGATTGCTAACTGCAAGGCTGGCAGTTCAAACCCACCTCTGAAACCCCATCAGAGTGGCTATGAGTTGGAACCAACTATTGGGTACTCAATGACAATTGTGTCCTGAAGTCCCCTGGATGGCTAACTGGAAGGTTAGAGGTTCAATGTCACCTGGAAATATCTCAGAAAAAAGGCCTGGTGATCTACTTTTGAAAAAAATCATCCATTGAAAACTTTATGGAGCACAGTTCTACTCTGCCATTGAGTCACCATGAGTCAGAGCTGACTTTACGGCCAACTGGTTACTGATTGTTTCCCATCATTGTTGTTGTTGTTGTTAAGTAATATCTAGTCAGTTCCGACGCATAGTAACCCTATATAGAATTTCCAAAGAGCTGCTGGTGGGTTTGAGCCACCGGCTGCAGTTAGCATTCCCGTGCTTATTTTACAGCACCACACCAGGACTTCATATCTCTTTAGCCCTTTACATAGCTAATTGTTTTTCTTGAAAGAAGGTAGATTGTAGATGGGGGAAAAAGTCATAAAGAGCTTTCACACTTGAAAAAGCGCAGTAGTCATATATGATCTTATTTCATTTTAACAAATGTATGAAGCAATTATTTTTGTCTTTAATTAACAGGTGAGGAAACAGACTCCAAATGTAAAAAGTTGGCTCCAAGGTCCCAAGTATATCTTGGCTCTCTATTCCAGCACTTCTACTTCTGCTAAGGGCTTATCCTTTTTGTGTTTGAAATTGAGCAAAGGTTGGAATGATTTTATCCTGGCTGTAGACTGTATCTGGGAGCACACAGTAACAAAGACCACGAGACAGCCTCATACATTAAGGGGAGAGAAGTTGTTGGATGAAGGATGTTTGAACAGCAGATGGCAGCAGTACACTTGGTAGTTTGTCGTCAACAACAATGGGCTTATTAGCAGTCCTGGTGTGGCACTGTAGGATAAGCACTGGACTGAGAACCACAAGGTACAAACCCACTAGTTGCTCCTGGGAAACCCAACACAGGGTTGCTATGAGTCAGAACCAACTCAACGACACCTGACAACAACAACATGGTCTTAGGAAGCAAGCTCAATGAATATCCTGGACGACTTGAATGCAGGACCTCTGATCTTTGACCTCTTAGCCTGCAACCCCTTCCTGCCAAGCAAACTCAGCAGTGAGTTAGTTCCATTCTCTGGAGTATATTCCTGAGGAACAAATGGGACAGAAGATGACCAATGAAATCCACGTGTAATTTACAATTGAAAAGCTCCCATCTAGATAATTATAACCTGGATGGCACAGATAGTTAATGCTGCTGCCTGCTGTAATTCGGTCAGTTGCGATTCATAGGGACCCTGTATAAGGTTTCTGAAACTGTCTATCTTTGTGGGAGCAGTAAGTCTCATCTTTTTCCCAAGTATCAGCTGGTGGATTCAAACTGCTGACCTTGCAATTAACAACCCAAAGCATAACCCACTATGCTACTTTGTTGTTGCTAAGGGCCATTGAGTCAGTTCCAACCCATAACAACTCTGTATAGGGTCTCTGAGGAGTGACTGGTGAGTTTGAACTGCAGACCTTGCGGTTCAAATCAACATTGGGGTCAAGTGTTTTTTCTACAGTGCCACACCAAGATTTCACTACATTACCTGCTGTTGCTGTAAAGTGTCATGGAGTTGGTTCTGACTCATAGTGACCCTGTACAGGGTTTCTGAGGAGTGGCTGATGAGCTTGAATGACCAACCTTGCAGTTCACACCAACTTTGAAGTCCAGCACATTAACCCGCAGCGCTACATCAGGACTCCTAGGCTGCTAATAAAAAGTCCACTCAGAGGCTCATCAGTGGTAAGTACTAGAGATCTACTTCTGGACAATCAGTCATTGAAAACTCAATGGAGCATAGTGCTACTCTGATACACATTGGGTCACCATGAGTTAGAATGGACTAGATGACAATTATTTTTGTCTATTTGTTTGCATACAGTTACATGACCTTGACATGCTACATTCTCTCTCTGTTCCTCGATATTCCTCTTCTGTAAAATGGGGATAATAATGACCACCTGCCTTACCGAGTTATTGTGATGATTAAAGGGGCATGATACATTCAAAAGAAACACTTAGAACAGCACACCCCCTGGTGCATACTATGTATGCAATACATATTCTTGTTGTTAGGTGCTATGGAGTTGGTTCCAACTCATAGTGAGTGACCTTATGCACAACAGAACAAAACACAACCTCAAAATCATTGTTATACTTGAGGCCATTGTTGCTGCTACTGTGTTAATCCATCTCACTGACCC
The DNA here is from genome assembly GCF_000296735.1 of Chrysochloris asiatica. NCBI lineage: Eukaryota > Metazoa > Chordata > Mammalia > Afrosoricida > Chrysochloridae > Chrysochloris > Chrysochloris asiatica. Next base: position 6,443,046 of record NW_006408522.1, read on the forward strand.
TCCACTTTACCAAGCATGATGTCCTTCTCCAGGGACTAGTTCCTCCTGATAACATGTCCGAAGTATGAGAGACAAATTCTGACCATCTTGGCTTCTAAGGAGCATTCTGGTTGTACTCCTTCCAACACAGATTGGTTTGTCCTTTTGGCAGCCCATGGTACTTTCAAATATTCTCCTCCAATACCATAACTCAAATTCATCAGTTCTTCTATGGTCTTCCTTAAACACTGTCCAACTTTGGCATGCATATGAGGTTATTGAAAATACTATGGTTTGCATCAGACGTACCTTATTCCTCAAACTGACATCTTTGCTCTTCAATACTTTGAAGACGTCTTGTGCAGCAGATTTGCCTAATGCAATACATCGTCTGATTTCTTGACTACTGCTTCCATGAGTGTTGATGGTGGATCCAAGCAAAATGAAGTCTTTGACAACTTCAATCTTTTCTCCATTTATCATGATGTTATTTGTGTTTCAATGGTGAGGATTTTTGTTTTCTTTACATTGAGGTGCAACCCATACTTAAGGCTGTGGTCTTTGATCTTCATCAGTAAGTATTTTAAGTCCTCTTCACATTTAGCCAACAAGGTTGTATCATCTACATATCACAGGTTGTTCATGAGTCTTTCACCAATTCTGATGCCATACTCTTCTTCATATAATCCTGTTTCTTGGATTATTGCTTAGCATATAGACTGAGTAAGTATCACAGCATCACAGTAACGTGCAAACCACCACAGTATGAAAACTGACAGATGGGTGGTAGCCATACATGCTAGTCATTAGTCATTATTATTATTCTTTGCAGAAGGCTTTATCATTTCATCAGGCTTTCATCACTGCCATCTCATATCACTCTCCCACCATATTTTGAGATGCAGGTTTTACAAATATTTTATAGGAAAGGAAATAGGAGTTGAACCAAAGAAGTGAAAATTAGCACTAACTTTGAAGTCAGACTAGAATTTAGACACCTCCAAAGTTTGGGACCAAGTGTAAGTTACATAAAGAGTCAGTTTCTTTATTTGTAAAACGGTGATAATACTACCTGCCTTGTGGGTTTATTATATCAAACAGCATATACGATGCCATCTAGTTCTTCAGGTACAGTAAGTGTTTACAATTAAAGGATGTTCTTAAAATAAAACCTATAGAAAAGTACAAGAAAGACAAGTAAAAATATGTACGATTCCATCACCAGAAAATAACCTTGTTCTTATTGGGGTGTATTGCTTTTCAGCATTTGCAGTAATATAGCTGAGATCACATCATATATATTCAAGTAATGGGACCAAGGCCCTGCAACTAAGAAAGTGGCAGAGCTGGATTTACAAGCCAGACAGTCCATTCTCAAGTCTGGGCTCCTAGCCATTTCACTATGAAGTTAAGCCTTCAATGCCTTTTGAGGAACTGGGAAAAAAAATTTTTTTAAATATTGCAAGTTTAAAAAATATACTTACATTCAAAAGCATGTAAAGAAACCAGAAACAGCCAGAACAATTCTATCATATTTTAAAGGCTGGAATTTTGCCCAGAAAAATAGTATTTTATATAGGAAAAATTAAAAAATTTCTACAAATTTCTGTTTAGATAACATTTGAATTGTTAAAAGATTACTATTCAACATCATCCAAGACTGAAACTCAAAGGGAACACATGAGCAGACATGTAAGCTTGTTGGAGACCACATTGGCCTACTGGTGAGTGGAAGAGGGAGAAAGGCAACAATGAAGAAATGGGCTGAGTTCAACCACGTTCCCCAGACTCCTGTTGACCTAGAGATGAGAGAGAGAAGAGGAAGGGCTGGTTGGTCCAAAGTGTGGTGAGACCTGGGGACACTTGAGCCCATGGACAAGGAAATAGCCACAGAGGGCTAGAGCTGAGAGTGAAGCATCCATCTGATATGAAGTGAGAGGAGGCGCACAAGAACACCCAAAGTTGCAGATAGTGATCATTTGACTCCATTGGACATGGAGTTTTGTTGTTGTTGTTGTTAGGTGCCATCGAGTTGGTACCAACTCAGCAACCTTATGCACAGCAGAACGAAACACTGTGCCTGGTTCTGGGCCAACCTCACTACTGTTGCCACACTTGAGTCCATTGGTGCTGCCACTTTGCCAATCCATCTCGCTGGGGGTCTTCCTCTTTTTCTCTGACCCTCCACCTTACCAAACATGATATCCTTCTCCAGCAACTGCTCCCTCTTGACAATATGTCCGAAGTATGAAAGACGAAGTTTGGCCATCTTGGCCTCCAAGAAGCACTCTGGCTGCACTTCTTCCAAAACGGATCTGTTGGTTCTTTTGGCAGCCCATGACACTTTCAATATTCTCCTCCAACATCATAACTCAAAAGCATCAATTCTTCTACAATCTTCCTTATTCACTGTCCAACTTTCACATGCATATGAGGTTATTGAAAATACCATGGCTTGGGTCAGGTGCCCCTTAGTCCTCAAGCTGACATCTTTGTCTTCAATACTTTAAAAACATCTTGTGCAGCAGATTTGCCTAATGCAATACGTCTGGACGTGGAGTAGTGCTGAATACATATGCAGTAGTTGTTGAACAGGACCGGGCAGTGTTTTGTTCTGTTGTGTCTAGGACAGTACCTAACAACAGTTGTTGAGTGAACTCATCAGTGAATGAATGACTGGGTTGGATTTTGCCATACATTAAATGATCTTTCCTCCAGAAACTAGTAACTTTATATGATGACAGCATTTTAAGAGCCTTGAACAAGTTAAAGGTCACAGAAATTCTGGTTCTGGGATCTGGATACTCACCTTCTCCCCTGTCCTCTCTGCTTCCTCTATCAAATACTTTGTCTGCCTGGCTGGCTACTTAATCAGAGTTGTGTTTTCCTTTCAGTTCTCAGGATGGAAGTCCACACACTACCAGGCTTGGAGTCAGAAGAAGCAGGTTTGAACCTTGTTTGGGTCCTCCACTCAACTGGTTAAGTTCATTCACCCCTGAGCTGTTTCCTCATCAATACAATGGAGATAATCCTGATGCCTGCCCCATCTTGCTCCTAGCTTTACTCTTGTAGTTGTGAAGTGCCATCAAGTCAGTTCTGATCCGTCACAACCCCGTATAGGGTTTCCGAGGAGTAGTTGAGCTTGTGGTTCAAGCCGACTTCACAGTCCAGTGCATTAACCTGCAGCACCACACCAGGACTCCAGCATTGCTGTTGGTGGTCAGATAAAATCTGTAGGTGTTCCCTGGGAGTGGGAAAGTGTTACCTGAGTGCAGTTCACATTGTGAAAGGATGAGACCTCAGGGTCTTCAGTGACCCTTTCTGTTCTGTGTAGTGGTAGGGAGAGGTATTTTCTAGGGGAAGGAGGGTCACTTCTCATCTCTGGACTTTGGCCTTTCTGGTCACTGACACACACTGAAGAGAGACACAGGAACCTATTAAACTGCCTCCACTAGGCCACCTGCCAATGGAGTGTTGGCAAACACCAAAGGTCTTACACCACTGTCTCACTGGCCACTTCACAGTCATCTGCCTGTAGTTCATTGGCCTAGAGCCACAGGGAAGTGGGGGTGGGTAAGGATAGGAAGCGAGGTCCTCCTACGTGCTCCTGGCCCTTCAGGGCCAGAATTCATGCATCCTCCTAAGCCTCCCCCCTTTCCACTACTCACGGATCTGAACCTGCAGGGAGGACGCTGAGGAGTGTCTGCTGGTCATCTTTCCTGCTCCAAGGAGAGAAACCTGCTGGGGAGTGAGGGCTCCCGGAGAGGGACAGCAGCTAGGAGACAGGAAATGATATGCAATAGTACCAGGCAGGGAGCAAGATCAAAGACCAAAATGAGGGGGAAGAGAAATGTTTGAAAAGCACAGTTTCTTTTCTCCTTCCACCCAGAACAGTGAAATCATTGGCGGGGGCAGGGAAGGAGCCCTTCAAAGGAAACATATACAGTAAACAGAGTCAGCTTTTAAGACTTGAGTGGCTGACAGCATATGCCAGCTGTCATAGGAGACCTTCCACTGCTAAGTAATGCCGCAAGCCAGGGTCCAGGCCTGAGACCCTCAGAGCATTCTGGCTTCACAGCCATGCTACCTAACCCACACAGGCTGCCAACCATTCATTCTGCCTTCTGGTTCACTTTCTCAAGTTGCATTAGATCAGAGACTTTATAGTTCATTCATTACATTTGAAAGGTGCTTCTTCCTTCCAGAGAGCTTCACATCCATCATCTAAATCCTGAGCAGACCCTCAGGATTGAAGAAGAAGCCCTTGTGGCACAGTGGATTAAGCATTAGGCTGCTAAATGAAAGGTCAGCAGTTTGAACCCACCAGCTGCTTTGTGGGAGAAAGATGAAGCTGTCTGCTTCGGTAAAGACTTACAACCTTGGAAATGCTATGGGGGCAGTTCTAGGGTTGCTGGAAACTGGAATTGACTCAATGGCAGTGGAGTTGGGTCAGAATTGAAAGCACTTGTGTAGTATGAACTCTGAATTGGAAGGGTACAGAGGTTCATGTGAAGAGCCTGAGTCATGCAAGAGGTTTGCGATCAGTTACTAACCTGCTGAGAGTTAATGCGCTGGGCTCAAGGTTGGTTTGAAATGCAAGATCAGAGCATCAAGCTCACCACTGCTCCTAGGAAATCCTATACAGGGTCGCTATGAGTCAGAATCAACAGCACTTAACAACAACAAGTAACCTAAAGGCTGGAGGCTCCAATCCACTCCTGCAGTACCATTTGAGAAAGAACAGTTCCACTCTGTAACACATGGGCTTGCCATGAGTCAGAACCTACTAGATGGCATTGGGGTCAGTTTGTTGTTGTTGGGGTTCATCTAACCTAGTTATTACCTAGACATTTGTTGGAACCCCATCTCCTGCTCACTGATGTGGTTTAATTTGACCTGAACCTCAATTCAGGGCCTGTAACCGGGGTCTGTGTCCAGGGCTGATTTAATGTCTTTACAGGCCTACTTCCTTTTCCTTTTTGATTCCAATTCATAACAACTGTAGAGGACAGAGTAGAAGTGCTCTCTAGAGTTTCTGAGACCGTAAAACCTTATCAGGACCAGACTGTCTCATCTTTCTCCTCCGGATTGGCTGGTGAGCTTGAACCTCCCACCAACCCACCTGTAGTTAGCAGCCCAGAGCTTAGCCATATTACCACCAGGAATCCTGCATAATATAATAATAAATAAAAATAGTACCTATTTGCAATAAATGTGACATGTTGCTGCTAAGTGCCGTTGGGTTGGTTCCGACTCATAGTTACCCAATGTATAACAGAATGAAACAATGATCTGTCCTGCACGGTCCTCACAATTTCTGCTGCCAGTGTGCCAGTCTGTCTCGTTGAGGTCCTCTTCTTTTTCACTTACCCTCCAGTTTACCAACCGTGATGTCCTTCTCCAGGGACTGGTTCTTCCTGATAATATGTCTCAAGTATGGGAGATAAAGTCTCACCATCCTGGTTTCTAAGGAGCGTGAGAGTTGTACTTTTCCGACACAGATTTGTTAGTAGTTTAGCAGTCCATGGTTCTTTTAATATTCTTCTCCAACACTATAACCCAGATGCATCAATTCTTGTATGGTGTTCCTTATTCATTGCCCAACTGTGACATATATAAGAGGCAGCTGAAAATGCCATGGTTTGGTTTAGGCTCACCTTAGTTCTCAAACTAACATCTTTGCTCTTGAACACTTTAAAGAGGTCTTGTGTAGATTTGCCTAATGCAATATGTCATTTGATATTGACTGCTGGTTCTGTGAGTGTTGATAGTGGATTCAATCAAAGCAAAGTCTTTGACAACTTCAATCTTTTCTCCACTTATCATGATTTTACTTATTGATCCAGTAGTGAAGATTTTTGTTTTCTTTACACACTGAGGTGCAGTCAAAACTGAAGGCTACCACTGTCTTTGATCTTCATCAGTAAATATTTTAAATTCTCTTCACTTTCTATAGGTATGGTTATATCATCCGCATTTCGCAGGTTGTTAATAAGTCTTCCTCCAGTCCTGACGTGGCATTCTTCTTCATATAATCCAGCTTCTCAGATTATTTGCTCAGCATATAGACTGAATAAGTATGGTGAAAGAATACAACCCTGGCGCACATCTTTCATGACTTTAAACCATCCAGTCTCCCATTGTTGTGTTCAAACAACTGTCTCTTGGTCTATGCGCAGGTTCCTCACGAGCACAATCAAGTGTTCAATGTTATCCATAACTTGATCCACATCATCAAAAGACTTTGCATAGCCAATAAAGCACAAATAAACATCTTTCTGGTATTCTCTGCTTTCAGTCAAAATCCATCTGACATCAGCAGTGATATTCCACATTCCACGTCCTTGTCTGAATCTGAGTTGAACCTTTGGCAGTTCCTTGTTGATGTACTGTTGCAGCTGTTTTAAAAATTATCTGTAGCAAAATTTTACTTGCATGTGATATTAATGATAGTGTTCTATGATTTCTGTATTCCATTGTGTCACCTCTCTTTGGAATGGGCACAAATATAGATCTCTTCCAATCAGTTGGCCAGGTACCTGTCTTCCTCCAGTGCTGCATCAGTTTGTTGAAAAAATTCAGTTTGTATTCCATCAATTCCTATGCCTCGTTCTTTGCCAGTGCCTTTAGTGTATGTTGAACTTCTTTCTTCAGTACCACTGGCTCTTTATCATATACTGCCTCTTTAAATGGTTGAACATTGACCATTTCTTTGTGACTCTATGTATTCCTTCTATCTTCTTTTGATGCTTTCTGCATCAGTCAATATTATGCCCATAGAATCCTTCAATATTTCAAGTGAAAGGCTGAGTTTTATCTTCAGTTCTTGCAGGTTGAGAAATGCTGAGTGTGTTGATCCCATTTGGTTTTCTAACTCTAGGTCTTTGCACATTTCATTATAATACTTGACTTTGTCTTCTGGAGCTGCCCTTTGAAGTTCGCGGTTCAGTTTTTACTTCCTCATTTCTTCCTTTTGCTTGAGCATCTCTAGGCTGGGGAGCAAGTTTCAGAGTCTCTTCTGACATTCATTTTGGTTTTTCCTTCTTTCTTGACTTCTTAATGACCTTACTTTCTTCCTGTATGATGTTCTTGATGCTTTCCCACAATTCTTTTGGTCTTCAGATATTAGTATCTAATGCATGAAATCTGTTCGTCATATGATCTCTAAACTCAAGTGGGGTATGTTCAAGCCATATTTTTGTCTTTCATGGACCTGTTTTAATTTTCTTCAGCTTCAGCCTTTACTTGCATATGGGCAATTGATGTACTTCAAGGTAGATCTTGAAAGGTAGTTCCACAGTCTGCCTCTGGCCTTGTTTTGGCTGATGATATGGAGCTTTCTTACCGTCTCTTCTCAGAGATGTAGTCAATTTAATTTTTGTGTATGACATGTGGTGAGGTCAATGTGTATGTTGTTGTTGTCAGGTGCCATCGAGTTGGAACCGACTCATAGTGACCCCATGCACAGCAGAATGAAACAATGTCCGATCCTGGGCCAACCTCACTACCGCTGCCACACTTGACGCCATCAATGATGTCACCTGGCTGATCC
>NW_006408522.1:6451761-6452324 GCF_000296735.1 Chrysochloris asiatica
CGCTTGAGATATCAAAGAGATTGTCCAATGATTTCTGCATTCTGTTGGGTCACCTCTCTTTGGAATGGGCACAAATATTGATCTCTTCCAATCAGGTCATGCTAATGGAGGGGGTGGCAGCTGAACAATGTGCGAGAACTATGCAGACCTGGTGGAGATATTAAATGAAACCCAGACCATGGAGCGGCAGGGTGAGAGGTGTCTGGAGACCAGGTCGATGGGGTGGGGGGGACACTGCCTAGTGGGAAGAGACTGCAGCGGCCAGCCAGGCTGTCTTACTTACCCAGGACGCGAGGGTGCCATCCCAGCCTAGCTGTTGGATCGTGGATCGTGGCTTTGAGGCGGGGTCGACCAACTTAGAGACCCACAAGCGCAGCCCAAAGCGTCTCATTACAGCCTGTCGCCCCTGCTGCGCTTCTGCCTCTTTACTGACTCAACATCTGAGGACGGAAATCCCATCTTTGAGCCGGACTTAAGGGCCGTAGTGCAAGGAGATTCGTGTTTAACAGCGACCACACAACCACCACTCGTCTGTCTGTCGTGCTGTGGTGGTTTGAATTGCT